>NW_027669196.1:0-60409 GCF_964194185.1 Rhinolophus hipposideros | reverse complement strand
TTGCTTCTGGATGGAGCCTGTGGCCCGCAGACCTTGGTGACCTTATGACATGATGGGATATTAGGCTTACTAAGTCGACTCATTCCTTTTGTTTTCTTCATTCAAAACATTAATCTTTAACCCAGTGCCTCCCTTTCACTCCCATTTCCATCAAATGTCGGTAATAGGATCTGATACTTGGTGGACAACTTTCTTCATTTTGTCTATCTCCTAATCCATAGCCTCTTCCATAGATTTCACTGTCTAGGAAGGAGAAGATGAAACCTGGACCATCTGCTTTCCTCTTTAGAAATCTCTCTAATCCATCATCTTGCAATTGAAAAGTAGATTCTGTTTGACCCGGTTCTTTTCTGAAACACTGGTGCCAATCTTGTTCTTGGCATAGATCCTACATTCTCAGAAACACATTGAGATGCATAGTTGTACCTTTAGCTTCATATATAATTAATGGAATAAATATTTCATCCCATCCAAAGAAAACATTTCAAGAGTACAGCTGTTAAAATTCAGGAAGTAATTAATCAATCAGAAACAAGTAAAAGATTTGTTTGGGGCAGACAGCAGGAAGACCTACACCTGAACACCCGGCTCGCATTGTGGCCCGAGCCTCCCCACAACACGGGGCTGGATTCCAAGGTTCAGATCCTCAGAGACATAACCAACAGGAGTTGTGTTGCCCTTTGTGAAGGAGTCTTGGAATTCACACGGAATGTCTTTCAACATATTCTGTTCATTAGGAGCCAGTCACTAATGTTGACCCATATTCTAGTGGTTTTATGCAATGAATATTTCAAAATTTACGGACACATTTAAAAACCACCTTGATCTGTCCACTGGCCACAATTCTTTACATTCTCCCCACATGGAAAATACACTCATCCCTACGCAATACTCGCCACAAGTCTCAATTTAATGGCATCAGGCTCAGGTTCGAATCTAAGATTTTACCATCTTAGTCTGGTGCAAATGGGGATGAAGGGCCTGGGTTTTGGTTTCTAGGATAAAGCCCCTTGAGGACAATTCCTTTCAATATGAAAACATGAGAAAGGAAGAGACAAGTTATCTACCACCCACACACCCAACATTCTGCTCGACTGCTGAAGTTTCCCCTGCAGAAATAGAAAGTGGAAGGCACGTTAGTCCATAGCAATTCTGAAATACAGCCTGATGTGTGCTGTCCGTTCTTTGATTAGGACTTAGTCCTAATCACGCCAATGCTTCTCCATGGCCCTTTGCTGTCCCCTGTGAGCTCTTTGTTCTGTCCTTTTCATAAGAAATGACCTGTGCTTGCAGCTCATCCCTCAGCGTCATTCCTCCACCCAAATGTCTAAGACCCACAGGCCTCCTCTATTTTTCACTCTCTTGGTTTTTATTAGTCCAAGGTAACAAGGTGGTTTTTTGCTACTTGATTATCCTAAAAACTTGGAGTTGCGTGAGAGTTTATTGGGGTTCGTGCCATTAGAAAAGCCACCGTCATACATCGTTTTGAGATAAGCTCTTGGGCTTCCTGTAGCTGTTGTAGGACCATGCCTTTAAAATTCTTTTCCTCTGAAAAGCCTTCCAGGAATTCAAGGCCCCACTTTAACTCTTTCGAAGTCTTGAGGAAGGCTTTACAGTCTTGTCCTCATCCGTAGATCATGTCTTCCTGGGAGCACAGCGAATTTGATCTTCACTCAGAAGCCATTTCTTCATTTTAGCATGATTTGACAACAGGGCATGTGGGAGATGCTGTAAATGGGAAACACTTTTGAACACAATAAGTCCTGGTTCCTTTACAGTTCACAGTCTTTCGTTAGCTCATGTATCTCATGGATTTTACTTGGTTACTTCACAGCAAGAGTCCCCTTTTATCCAGATTTCAGACTCATTTTCTTCACTAGCTGAGAAGTCTTTGTGGCCAGCCTCTTTAGGGGCCCGCAAGCCCCCAATAACCGTCTCTTGGAGGCTCTTGTGGGTGTCGTTCTCATTCTTCTCCACATCCTTTCGGGTTCCACCTACCTCCTGGTGGAAAGGCACTCCTACAGGTTTTAGATTGCTTTTCTTTGTGGCCTCACACCATTTTGAATATCAGTATCAATGCAGTTGTTCATTGCTGCTCAAGAAACCAACTCAAAAGCTAGTGGCTCAAAACAGCATCTGTTTTGTTCACCAGTAATGCAGTTGAGTGAAGCTCAGTGAGACTAGCTCATTTCTGTTCCACTTGGCATCAGCTGCGTTGCCATGAAGCTGCGAATGAGAATCATCTAAAGGCTGTTACACACACGTGTAGCAGTTGAAGCGGGGTTTTGGCCGGGACGCCCACTGGGGCTGTCTCAGCGCGAACATCTGTAGGAGGCCTCGCTGTGTGTCCTGGGCTTCTTCATCTGCACAACATGGTGGCTGGGTTCTCAGGGCGAGCTTCCCGAGAGAAAGTCAGATGGAAGCTGTATCACATTTTCTGCCGCAGGCATAGCATTCTCACAGCAGTTCTGCCCTATTCCATGCACTAGAATCCAGTTACATCCTAAGGCCAGCACATATTAAAAGGGAGGGAATTTCATGGAGAAATGTCAAGAATATGTAGCCATGTTTTAAAAACACTACATCCATCCACTCACCTCATCTTACCAAATAAGCATTGTATCTACAGGAAAGTAGTTCTACCCAACTCAGAATCACTGAAATTCCAGCAGATTTGTTGTTATTATTGCTGTTTAGGATGTTCTTGTATATTGTGGAAAGAGAGGATTACAAGATAGCATTATCGAATTAAGACACTTTTTGTTGTTGAAAAAAATGTAGCGATCATCTCACTAAACATTCACAGTGTGAGATGTGATTTCTCCTTAACCTTGGGAATCATTTCTTCTTGAAAGCAATTCAAATTACCATGAAACATTTGTAGCTGACGGAGGCCTAACTAACTCAAGATGAGTTACTTGTAACTCCCTACAACTTCGTAAGAAATTACGGAGAGATAAAATGGGGAACAGGTGAGAGACTATCAACTCAGAGGTGACTTACAGTCATGTTATAGAAGAAAAACTTGAACCGATCATTCAGGAAATCGTAGAAAATCAAGTACAGATGTTGTGTGGCAAAGTCGATGACAATAAAGGATACATTTTTGAGTCTCCTGGTGCTTTTCTCTTTGTTCTTCTTTCTGAGTAATTCAAGTTTCCACATTCTAAGGATCTACTGCAGTATCGATGACATTTTATGGCAACTGAGTTTATTTCACAAGTTGATACTGGTTTGGGGTTAGACTATTCTCAGTCAACTTCCTTCGTAACCAAATCATACTATCTTACTCATTCACAATGATGCTCTCAAAGCAAAACTGGAAACTGCATCTTCAGAATGTCTCCATCTGTGGGGTGGCCAGTTGGCTCCATGGTTAGAGCATCGTGCTGGTTCCAATCCTTGGTAACCAAGGTCGCTGGTTCGATTCCCACATGGACCAGTTAGCTACACCCTCCACAACTAGGTTGAAAACAATGGCTGAAGCTTGGAGCTGAGCCCCCAGTGGGCGGCCGGCCAGTTGTTTCAGTGGTTAGAGCGCAGTGCTCATAACACCAAGGTTGCCGGTTCGATTCCCGCATGGGTCAGTGAGCTGTACCCTCCATAACTAGTAGATTGAAGAGAACAATTTGACTTGGAGCTGAGCTGCGCATCCTACAACTAGATTGGAAACTGTTACTTGACAGGGAGCTGATGGGTTCTGGCAAAAACACTGTTCCCCAATTATAAAAAAAAAAAAATGTTTTAAAAAGTTTTTTTTAAAAAAGATATCTATACCTTTTTGAAGAAAATCAATCTTAAACAGGAGTTATTATCTATGAAAGGAGTACAAATGTCATGTGAAAAAGTAGAGAATAAAAAGAGTGGAGATAAAAATTATTAAACCTCAAAATTCATATAGTCACGAATGTGGTAGAAAAGAGTGAAGCAGAACACAGTAAATTCTGGGATATTGAAGACTGAGCAAGACAGGATGTAGTAGAAAAAGTTTTTTAAATCTATGTTTACAAGTTAATTCATTGATTTTTAACACGCCTTAATTCATTTTGCTGCAAATTACGTTTTCGATATGCATAGTGTATGTGATTCTTCTACTCCCCTTAACGGCAGTTGTTTTTATTTTATTTTTTTTAGATTTCTGGAACTAAGGTGGTATTTGCTTCTCCTTTTAAATATTTCAGTTCCCATCATTATTGTCACTCAGTTGATCTTTGAGATTTGTTCTTTCTGAAAAATCATTTGATTTTTAAGACCAATTGATATAAAACGAGACTATTAGGAAATAAAGAAAATAAAATGCACCATATTCTTAGATTATTAAGTCATATTGTTCAATTTTTAAAATTTAAAATTGATTCTCGGAGAATCCGGATCAAAATGGCGGCGTGAGGTGAGCCTCTGTAAAGCTCTCCTGGAATTTACAACTAATTGGACAACAATAACTCCACAAAACACTCCCTGCACAGCAGACAGGCAAGACGAAGAGGTCCACTACTGAATTCACCTCCAGGTGGGTGAATCGCGCGAGCGGGGGAGGAGGGAAGGGAGAAGTGCGGGACGGAGACCCGCGGGCGCAGGACAAAGACCTAGCTCAGTGCTCCGAGCTCGCTGCATCCCGGAACTACCGCAGCTGCGGGAAAGGGAAGGACTCGGACTGCTAGGGCTCCGCTTACGGCCCACAGGGCTGAGGGGGCAGCATATAGCACAGCTGAACCCAACGTTCACGGCAGACCTCGGAGAAAAGACTGAGGGAAGAAGGCTGAAAACTGTGATTAAGCCCTCACTGCCGAGCGGAGAACGGAAGCCTTAGGCACTGAGACTAGCCGCCCCTCCCTACCCTCCCAGAGCTCGCCCCACCCCCACCTGCCCGGTGCTAGAAGCGATAAACTAGCAGTGTCAGACCACAAGGACAGGATCTTTGCTGTTCTGAGAACTGTGGACTGCAGAAACAGATTCGCAGCCCAACTAGTTACGGCAAAGGGAGGGAGCTGTGGAAGCAGGACCGGCTGTGGTGGTGGTCGCCGCCATTGCTCTGGGCCACCTCTCACAACTCACCCCGCCCCTGGCCCCACCTATCTGGGCGGATCCCTGCAGGAGTAAACAGAACTGCTGAAACAAACGGGCTCTGAATCGGGTGCAGAAAGAGCTTTGGAACTTCAAAAGCTCTCCGCACCCCCACAGGGACGTGACGCCCTATGACCCAGGTGAACTGTTAACAGAGGAGAGGCCCGTCTCCCAGGGAATCCCCCCATCGTGTGAGAAGCTGGAAAAGTGCAGAGAAAATATAGCACTACTGTGTCAGAGAGACCTCTTCCTATCAACCTGTTGAATAAACCACTCCTGTAGATGTCTAGGAAGAGAAATAATAAATCAGTAATTGCCATGAATAACCAAGGCAACAAGACAGCTCAAAAAGAAAGTGAAAAGTCTCCAGAAAAGGAACTTAGAGATATGGAAATATGTGACTTAAATGATAGAGAATTCAAGATTGCAGTTCTGAAAAACCTCAAAGAGATGCAAGAAAACACAGAAAGGCAATTTAATGAACTGAGAAACGCAATCAAAGAACAACATGAGCATTTTACGAAAGAGATTGAAATTTTAAAAAAGAACCAAATGGAATTTCTGGAGATTAAGAACTCAATAGAAGAAATTAAGAATGAAATAACCAGCTTAGGTAGCAGAGTTGACCAGATGGAAGAAAGAATCAGTGACATCGAAGATAGAAACCTGGAAATTACACAGATGGAAGAAGAAAGAGACTTGAGACTTAAAAGAAATGAAAGAACTCTACAAGAACTTTCTGACTCCATCAGAAAGAGCAATATAAGAATAATGGGCATACCAGAAGGAGAAGAAAGAGAGAAGGGAACAGAGAATATACTCAAAGAAATTGTCAATGAAAACTTCCCAAATTTGTGGACAGAACTGGATCCTCGAATCCAAGAAGCAAATAGAACACCTAATTACCTCAATCCCAACAGGCCTTCTCCAAGACACATTGTATTCAAGCTGTCTAAAATTAACTCCAAAGAAAGAATCCTCAAGGCAGCCAGGGAAAAGAAGACGGTAACCTACAAAGGAAAGCCCATTAGATTATCATCCGATTTTTCAGCAGAAACTCTACAAGCCAGGAGGGAGTGGAACCAAATATTCAAACTATTGAAAGAGAGAAATCATGAGCCAAGAATAATATATCCAGCGAAGATATCCTTTAGATATGAAGGAGGAATAAAGACCTTTCCAGACATACAGAAGCTGAGGGAATTTTCTAATACACGACCTGCACTACAAGAAATACTAAAGGAGGCTATTAGACCACCATCAACAGGGACAATTTGTGGCAACCGAAACATAAAAAGGGGGAGCGTAAAGGCCTGAACCGGAATATGGGAATGGAGAAAGTAAGCGTGCTGAAGAAAATGGAATACTCTAAATATCAAACTTACTTTTACATAATCTTAAGGGTAACCACTCAAAAAAATTCCAGAACTGAAATATATATTGTAATAAAAGAAGAATCAGAGGGAAACATCATAGAATACCACCACACAGAAATAATCGACAACAACAAAAAGGCAAAGAAACAATGGAGACACAGCCTTACCAGAAAACTAAAGCTAGAATGACAGGAAATCCTCACGTATCAATAATCACCCTAAATGTAAATGGACTGAACTCACCAATAAAAAGGCACAGAGTAGCAGATTGGATCAAAAAACTAAACCCAACCATATGCTGTCTCCAAGAGACACATCTCAGCTACAAGGACAAGCATAGACTCAAAGTGAAAGGGTGGAAACTGGCACTCCAAGCAAATGGTACCCAGAGAAAATCAGGTGTAGCCATAATGATATCAGATGAAACAGACTTCAGGGTGAAAAAGATAACAAGAGACAAAGATGGACATTTCATAATGGTAAAGGGGACTATACAACAAGAAGACATAACAGTCATCAATATTTATGCCCCCAATCAGGGAGCACCAAAATACACCAAGCAACTACTAACAGAACTAAAGGGAGAAATTGACCAAAACACAATTATACTAGGGGACTTAAATACATCATTGACAGCTATGGATAGATCATCCAAACAGAAAATAAATAACGAAATTGCAGCCCTAAATGACACATTAAATGAAATGGACATCATTGACATATATAGAGCACTTCATCCTAAAACATCAGATTATACATTCTTTTCGAGTGTACATGGAACATTCTCAAGGATAGACCATATATTGGGACATAAAAGCAGCCTCAGCAAATTTAAGAAGATTGAAATCATACCAAGCATATTCTCTGATCACAAGGCTTTGAAATTGGATATCAACTGCGAAAAGAAAGCAAAAAGAAACACAAATACATGGAGATTAAACAACATACTTTTAAAGAACGACTGGGTCAAAGAAGAAATTAGAGGAGAGATCAAAAGATATATAGAAACAAATGACAATGAAAATACATCCTACCAAAATTTTTGGGATGCGGCGAAAGCAGTTATAAGAGGGAAATTTATATCATTACAGGCCTATCTCAAGAAACAAGAAAAATCCCAAATAAATAACCTCATGTTACACCTCAAAGAACTAGAAAAAGAAGAACAAGTGAAACCCAAAGTCAGCAGAAGAAAGGAAATAACAAAAATCAGAGCAGAGCTAAATGAAATAGAGAACAAAAAGACAATAGAAAAAATTAATGTGACAAAGAGCTGGTTCTTTGAAAAAATTAATAAAATCGACAAACCCTTGGCTAGACTCACTAAGATAAAAAGAGAGAAGACACTAATTAACAAAATCAGAAATGAGAAAGGGGAAGTTATCACGGACACCACAGAAATACAAAGGATCATCCAAGAATACTATGAAGAACTATATGCCACCAAATTTAATAACCTAGAAGAAATGGACAAGTTCTTAGAAACATATAGCCTTCCAAGGCTGAACCATGAAGAACTGGAAAACCTAAACAGACCGATCACCAGTAAAGACATTGAATCAGTCATCCAAAACCTTCCCAAAAGCAAAAGTCCGGGACCAGATGGCTTCACTAGTGAATTCTACCAAACCTTCAAACAGGATCTAATACCAATCCTGCTCAAACTCTTCCAAAAAATTGAAGAAGAGTCAGTACTCCCTAACTCATTTTATGAGGCCAACATTACCCTGATACCAAAACCTGGTAAGGACAACACAAAAAGAGAAAACTACAGACCTATATCTCTGATGAATACTGATGCAAAAATCCTAAACAAAATTTTAGCAAATCGAATACAACAATGCATTAAAAAGATTATTCATCATGACCAAGTGGGGTTCATCCCCGGGGCACAAGGATGGTTCAACGTCCGCAAATCCATCAATGTGATACATCACATAAACAAAATAAAGGACAAAAATCATATGATTATATCAATTGATGCAGAAAAAGCATTTGACAAGATACAACATCCATTTATGATTAAAGCACTTAATAAAATAGGTATAGAAGGAAGATACCTCAACATAATAAAGGCCATCTATGACAAGCCCTCAGCTAATCTCATAATTAATGGTGAAAAACTGAAGCCCTTTGCTCTACGTTCAGGAACACGACAGGGCTGTCCCCTATCACCTCTGCTTTTCAACATAGTGTTGGAAGTCCTTGCCAGAGCCATCAGGCAAGAGAAAGAAATAAAAGGCATCCAAATTGGGAATGAAGAAGTTAAAATATCACTCTTTGCAGATGATATGATGCTATATATAGAAAACCCTAAAGACTCCACCAAAAAGCTGTTAGAAACAATCAATGAATACAGTAAAGTTGCTGGCTACAAAATCAACGTACAAAAGTCCATTGCATTCCTATATACTAACAATGAAATCTCAGAAAAAGAAATACAAAAAACAATTCCCTTTGCAATTGCAGCAAAAAGAATAAAATACCTAGGAATAAATTTAACCAAGGATGTGAAGGATTTATATGCTGAAAACTATAAGACATTTTTGAAAGAAATTGAAGATGACACAAAGAAATGGAAGGACATTCCGTGCTCATGGCTTGGAAGAATCAACATAGTTAAAATGGCCATATTACCCAAAGCAATATACAGATTTAATGCAATCCCCATCAAAATCCCAATGGCATTTTTTAAAGAAATAGAACAAAAAATCATCAGATTTGTTTGGAACCACAAAAGACCCCGAATAGCCAAAGCAATCTTAAGAAAAAAGAACAGTGCTGGAGGTATCACACTGCCTGACTTTAGCTTATACTACAGGGCTACAATAATCAAAACAGCATGGTATTGGCGGAAAAACAGACACGTAGACCAATGGAATAGAATTGAGAACCCAGAAATAAAACCACATAAATATGGACAGATAATTTTTGACAAAGAAGCTAAAAACATACAATGGAGGAATGACAGCCTCTTCAATAAATGGTGCTGGCAGAATTGGATAGCCACGTGCAAAAGAATGAAACTGGACTGCTATCTGTCACCATGTACCAAAATTAATTCAAAATGGATCAAAGACTTAAGCATAAGACCTGACACAATAAACTGCATTGAAGAAAACATAGGTACTAAACTTATGGACCTTGGGTTCAAAGAGCATTTTATGAATTTGACTCCAAAGGCAATGGAAGTAAAAGATAAAATAAACAAATGGGACTATATGAAACTTAAAAGTTTCTGCACAGCAAAAGAAACCATCGACAAAATAAAGAGGGTACCGACTGAATGGGAGAAGATTTTTGCAAATAGTTCCTCCGATAAGGGTCTAATATCCAAAATATACAAGGAACTCATGAAACTCAACAACAAAAAAACGAACAACCCAATTGAAATATGGGCAGAGGACCTAAAGAGACATTTCTCTAAAGAGGACTTCCAAATGGCAAATAGACATATGAAAAAATGCTCAACATCACTAATCATCAGAGAAATGCAAATAAAAACCACAATGAGATATCACCTCACCCCAGTCAGAATGGCTATCATCAACAAGACAAATAGCAACAAGTGTTGGAGAGGCTGTGGAGAAAAAGGAACCCTCATACACTGTTGGTGGGAATGCAGACTGGTGCAGCCGCTATGGAAGGCAGTGTGGAGGTTCCTCAAGAAATTACGAATAGAATTACCATATGACCCAGCAATCGCTCTCCTGGGTATCTACCCCAAAAATATAAAAGCATTTCTCTATAGAGACACGTGTACTCCAATGTTCATTGCAGCTTTGTTTACGGTGGCCAAGACATGGAAACAACCAAAATGTCCTTCGATAGATGAATGGATAAAGAAGTTGTGGTACATATACACAATGGAATACTATTCAGCATTAAGGAAAGATGATATAGGAACATTTCTGACAACATGGATGGATCTTGAGAATATAATGCTAAGCGAAATAAGTCAGACAGAAAAAGCAGAGAACCCTATGATTTCACTGATATGTGGTATATAAACCAAAAACAAGACAAACAAATGAGAAACAAGAACTCATAGACACAGACATAGTTTAGTGGTTACCAGAGGGTAAGGGGGGTGGGGGGAGGGAGATGAGGGTAAGGGGGATCAAATATATGGTGATGGAAGGAGAACTGACTCTGGGTGGTGAACACACAATGGGATTTATTGATGATGTAATACGGAATTGTACACCTGAAATTATGTAATTTCATTAACAATTGTCACCCCAATAAATAAATTTAAAAAAAAAAAAAAAAATTGATTCTCTTATTGGAATAGTTAGATGAGATGATTCAAAATATTTTCATGATTCAGATCTATTTCATTCCGTATTGATGGTAAATATTTTAAACTTCAGCTTTTTTTTTCATTTAAATTGCCCTCCAAATCATTGACTTAAAACTAAAAAATTCAAATAGACTGTAATTATTCAGTTTATATTTATTTTTAAAACGTATCCTTTCTGTTGGCTTTAGGAACAAGCAGCATCTCAAAAAAACGTACACCCGTTAAATGACCATGATGGCGCTTCCGTAAGTGACATGGACATACTCAGAATTAAATATCTGGAATCTGAACTCTCCAAAATGAAAACTTCTCATGAAATAGAATTGGAAGAATATGAACACCTCTACCTAGAGGAATTAAAACTTATCACATCATTACAAAACAAACTAAACAAGTAAGTCCAAACAAAGTCAGAGAAAATCAATCGAGCTCATTAATTTGCCTCTGAAGTATAATTTTTGTCCAGGCAGATTCCTGAGATTGATAGGAAATGAAAGCTTACTAAATAGTATAATTTTGGAAAATGATGTTAGTGAATAAATTACTTTTAAAATGTTAGTTAGTTCAGGACATTTGCATCTCTCTCCATTTTTGGTTTTACATGATTGTATTTTTCCTTCTCGCGGTTTTCATAGAGTTAATCTGATCTACCAGTCTTTAAGCAAAGTGTTTTTGAAGCTTTATGATTTAGACAACGCTATTTTTTATAAAATTTCTTGTCAGAATTCCCCTAAATAGTTTTTAGTGAGGTAACTATTTATTATAAGATAACAACTTAAACCCACAGGGTTAAGTACTCTGCATATTCTGGCACTTGGTACATGTACTGTCTCCATTGTGCTCTGTGTTATTATCTCTGGAGGTCGCTTTCAGACAAGCTCTTCTTTCTAGTCTTTCTGATGTCCACAAAGGCATATATGTGAAATATAGCAGAGGGTTAACAACGTAGGGGTGAGGGTAGTATAACCCAAGAAGTGGCTAAAAAGATAAGGTGGTGAGCCTGAGGGGGTGTGTGGAAGACAGGAAGCTCAGAGCCCACGCCCAGCGCCTTGGTCACAGTGTTATATTATAAGCTACACGCCTGCGGAGCGGTTTCAGATCAGTAGGGTCACCCACCAGGCTCCCTCCTTCTCCCCCAGAGGCTGTTGTTCTACATGACACCTCAGTCCTCAGGGTAATGAGGGCGTTACCCAAGGGCGGTGACTGCAAAGGCTTGAAAATATCTTGGTGGGATTTTTAAAAAATTCTAAACTCGTTTGCTATGTATGTCTCATGGCAATCCTCAAGAATCTTATTGGTTCAGCCATTGCAGAAGGCAGCAAGTATTTTCTGTGAAGCCGTGGATGTCACTGATAGCCCGTTTCCTCCCCTCCCTACTTTGAATTTCTTCTTAGTCTGGCATCCCCATAGAAACATATGTGCTTGTTTAGGATAATTTGAAACCTATCCTTGTGCATGGTAGGTCTGCCCTGACACATTTTCAATGTTAAAATGCTGTTTAATGGGAAATTTCTTTTACTATTTATTATGGCAACTTGAAAAAAATGCAAGTCATTCAGGAAAAATAACATTCAAAGCTTTGTGTCTTACAATCTTCACAGTGCTAATGAAAGACTGGCAGAGGCTAGAACCGATGTTCAGGCAAAGGAACAGCCGAAGGAGTTTCTCAGCACTGCTCTTAGGAGGGGAGTCCTTGAGCCACCATGTGTTGGAAGTTTGAATAGTGAGTTTCTCCTCAGTGGAAATCCTGCTCCAAGAGAAAATTTGGTGATTCCTAAGTCAACCGCACGGGCTTCAAATGACAGCATGGGGTATTACTGTCCCAAGGTTAGTTATATTAGCTTCTTTCCCTTGCGTTTCATATTTCTTTGTTTTTTATTTCTTTGATATAATATTGTTTTGTTTTGTCTTATATATTCATTGGGGTGATATTGGTTAGTGAAATCATATGGGTTTCAAGTGTACATTTCCATAATACATCATGTATATATTTCACTGTGTGTTCACCATCCGAGTCAGTTCTCCTTCCATCGCCATGTATTTGACCCCCTTTTCCCTCTTCTACCTCTCTCTCTCCCCCCTCACCCACTAAGTGTTGTCTGTGTCTATGAGTTTTTGTTTCTTTGTTTGCCGTTGATGAAATTTTGAGTTGTTTCATTGACTAATGCACACGAGGTAAAAGGCATAATTATGTGTGCTAATATGCATAGAAAAGAGACAGAAATTTTACAATCTTTTTTTAAGTCCCAGAGCTCTCATGTGTTAAGAGTTATTTATTATTATTTAATAAATGTAACTAAAGTGATACATTTAAAATGCTTGAAAATTTGCCTTTAAATTTTATTACAGATGTTAAATATCATTGCCTAATAACCAATGGTATGCTTTGAGATGCTTTGGCTTCTTAATTGGTTTTAGTTGGAGATGATTCATAAAAATTTTAAAGTTTTGTGCATCCCAGTTTTTCTTCCCCTAAGCGTAAGTGAATGATGGCCGGCCAAACACCTAACCACAAATGGATGTTTATTATTAAATGAAACAGATATAATCCTTTTTATTAATTCGGCAAACTTATAATACTGAAGAAAGATTAGTCTCTGTTTTTATGGTTAAAGTTATCTTCTAACAAGAGAGTATATCCTTAATTTTTATTTTATTCGTAGCACTATCTATTTCAGTGTTTTAAAATGAGTTGCTTCACAGTTGTACATATTCTAAATAGGGACATTAAGCAAATAATTGAATTTTTAAAATGAAGTTCACTTATGTCTATATGTCTTGACAGCATTTGGGTAATTGATGAGTAAGGTGGCAGTGCTAGGGAGTCTTTAAATCACAACTCGTTTTCTTCGTGTGATGTGGTTGTTAAAAATACTCATTCTTGAGATCTTGACCAGCAGGAGTTCTGTTCGGTTCTGTGTCATAGTTTCCATCTCTTTGATAAAGTTCTCCTCCGGGTCATTAATTTTACTCCTGAAGTCATTGAACTGCCTTCTGAGTGTTGTTATATCTCAGTGACATTCTTCATGCTGTTACTTTGTTTTGTTTTACCCTCCAAAATGTTTATTACATTTAAGCAACATGGAGAATACAGGAAGGAAAGCACAAATCATCTGCTCGGAACAATTGGTCTAATTTATATGCAGCATACAATATAGAAAATTAGTTTAAAACGGTTAGTAGAGGTCAAATTGAGGAGGGCTTTAAGTGAGTTTGATTTTTTTTTCTCTAGGCAGCAGTAGGCATAAAACGGATAATGAAATAATAATTCTTTCATGGGGGAGTATATAATATGTGGCAGAGAGTCTGTTATCTCCTTTGTATTTGAAAAATTAAGTGAAGTATAATGTATGTCGTTAGTTTCAGGTGAACAAGCTTTTCCTGGTTCGTGCTAATCTTTGGCCCTAGAAGTAAATACTGTATGTCTTTTGACTATTGACATATAGTATTTTATATAATATAGTATATAATATACTCAGCTTCTTGCTGGGGCTACAGCTGAATATAGCTCAGCCCTGTTTCTCTTTGGCCATGACTCGACTGTGTTGAACTGGGTTATTTTAAGCTGAGGGCCAGATTGCTGATTGACAGGTGTTATATATGTGCCTGAAAGTCATCAAGAAGTGCTATTTTTTTTTGTTTGTTTGTTTTACTGTGCAGAAATTAGTTCTGGGTGTCTTCTTTTTTTTTCAGTGAATGAGTATTATTATTTTTAACTCTTTTTTATTATTAGTTTCAGGTGTACAAAACAATGTAATAGTTACACATTTATAATTTGTATGCCTCACATAATGATGACCCCTCTCCCCTCATCAACGACCCCTCTGACATCACATACAGCCATTACATTTCCACTGCCTCTATCCCTCATGCTGTACTCTACTTCTTGTAAACATATATATACATACATGTATATGTGTGTGTGTGTATAACAATTTTGTAGTTAACATTAACATTCATTATTGTTCAGCTTCAGCTTCAGGTGTACAGTGCAGTTGTCAGGCATCTACATCATCTCTGAGGTGCTCTCCCTAATGAGACAAGTGTAATCAGATACCCTACAAAATCTTTACATTATTGATTACATTCACCAAATTGACTTTCGTATCCCCATAGCAATCTTGGGGTTATCGATTGTGCTTTGTAATCCCCTCACCTTCCCCCTTATTCCCACCCCCCTCCCATCTAGCAACCTTCAGTTTTTCCTCTGTGTGTCTGAGACTGTTTCTGATTAGTTCACTCATTTATTGTTTTCTTTAGATTCCACATATAAGTGAGATCATAAGGTATTTGTCTTTCTCTGTCTGACTTATTTCACTTAACATAATGTTCTCTAGGTCCATCCATATTGTTGCAAATGGTAAGATTTCCTTCTTCTTTATGGCTGCGTAATACTCCATTGTATAAATGTACCACAGTTTCTTAATCCAGTCCTCTACCGATGGGCATTTTGATTGTTTCCATGTCTTGGCTATTGTGTATAGAGCTGCAATAAACATAGGGGTGCATACATTTTTTTGAATTAGAGTTTTGGATTTCTCCGGATCGATGCCTAGGAGTGGAATTGCTGGCTCATAAGGTAGTTCCATTCTCAGATTTTTGAGATACCTCCATACTGTTTTCCATAGTGGCTGCACCAATCTGCAATCCCACCAACAGTGCACTAGCGTTCCCTTTTCTCCACATC
This sequence comes from Rhinolophus hipposideros, assembly GCF_964194185.1. Classification (NCBI taxonomy): domain Eukaryota; kingdom Metazoa; phylum Chordata; class Mammalia; order Chiroptera; family Rhinolophidae; genus Rhinolophus; species Rhinolophus hipposideros. Next base: position 44,979 of record NW_027669196.1, on the reverse strand, counting down.
CTCGCCAGCGCTTGTTGTTTGTTGATCTGTTGACGATAACCATTTTGACTGGGGTGAGGTGGTATCTCATTGTGGTTTTTATTTGCATTTCTCTGATGGTTAGTGAGGTTGAGCATTTCTTCATATGTCTGTTTGCCATCTGTATGTCCTCTTTAGAAAAATGTCTCCTCATGTCCTCTGCCCATTTTTTAATTGGGTTGATTGTTTTTCGGAGCTGAGTTGAGTGAGTTTTTTAATAAAGTTTGGATATGTCAATGGCAGATATCTTCTCCCATTCAGTAGGACCCTTTTTTGTTGTAATGATGGTTTCCTTTACTGTGAAAAAAATGTTTAGTTTGATGTAATCCCATGTGTTTATTTTTTCTGTTACTTCCCTTGCCCAAGGGGATGTATCAGTAAAAATCTTACTCCGGGTAATATATGTAAAGTTGCTTCCTATATTGTCTTCTAGGAGTTTTATGGTATCAGATGTTACATTTAAGTTTTTAACCCATTTTCAATTTATTCTTGTATATGGTGTAAGGAGGTGGTCCAGCTTCATCTTTTTGCATGTGTCTGTCCAGGTTTCCCAGCACCATTTATTGAAAAGACTGTCTTTACCTCACCGTAAATTCTTGCTTCCATTGTCGTAGATTAAATGGCCATATAGGCGTGGATTTATTTTTGTTCCGCTTGTGTGTTCACTGTTAACTTGTCTTCTGAGTCGCTGATTCGATTCTCTGACTCATCTAACCCACTGGTAATTCCTTCAAGCGTGTGCTTTATTTCACTTGTTGTATTCTTTAGTTCTAACTGGTTGTTCATTATGATTTCTCTATCCTTCTTTATGGTGTCACTAAGCTCTTTAAACATTCTTTTCGTCAGTGTTCTGAACTCTGTCTCTGATAGATTGGTTACCTCTATTTCATTTGGTTCCAATTCTGGAGGTTTCTTCTGTTCTTTTATTTGGGACATGTTTCTTTGTTTCCCCATTCTGGTTGACTCTCCATGTTTGCTTCGATGTATTAGGTAGATCCCCTAGGATTCTCGGTCTTTGCTGGGTTATCTTATGTAGTGTGTGTCCTTTATATCTGACTTGCACCACTTCCCTATTCTCCTGTGCGTGTGCTCCAAAGGTGACCCTGGTGTTGTGTATATTGTGCTGTGTAAAGTTGAACTTCCATTGCTTTTGGCTGGTCAGTAGGTGGGGTTGATCCTAGGCTGCCTAGTTGTGAGACTTAGCTCTGCCCTCGGTGGATGATCTGCTGCGTGAGGGTGGACCACTCCGATTAGACTTGGCCTCTATGGGCTCTTGTGCCTGTGGAGAATTCCCTCTGGGTGTGTCACTTGTAGGTCAAACCCAATAATACTCTGGTTGGGTCTGGAGTTGGTGTCAGGAGGTGTTGAATCTTGTGACTCTTGGGCTGGGCCCTGGTGTAGGGGAATTTCAGAACAAAGCCAATCACCAAGCACAACAGCAACAACAAAGTCAAAACCAAATACACTCACGTGTGAAAACAACCAGTAACCCACACTCAACACAGGCAAAATATCAAAGATACAAAAACAAAACAAAACAAAAAACGCAGCGCCAGTCTTGGCTTAAGCCCACCAAGTAATCTCCAGGCCGTCCTCTGCTGTACCAGAGAGTCCTCTGTGTATTGTTCAGGCAGAGCCGGTCACCTGGTGCCCAGAGTGACCCTGGGACGGCAGATGTAGATGAGTGGGGCTATCGGGTCTGGATGGTAGTTTCTACAAAGTCAGTGCAGTTTCTGCTCTTGCCTGCACATATGAGCACTGAGAGTAACACAATCAGCCCTGTGCCCAGGTCTCCTGAGTCTTAGGTCACTTCTTCCGTGTGTGTGTGCGTGCGTGCATGTGTGCATGTGTGGTGGGAGATTTCTGAGCTGCTGAAAGCCCAGAGCTGCGACTGCTGCCTACTGCTAACCCCTGGGCATGTCTCCACAGTTGTAATTGCCCTGCCCTGGGCAGGTCAGAGAAGGTGGGGACTGGGGATGGAGGAGTCTTCTCTCTCTCAGCCCAGCAGTGTCACACACTTCCCAGCTTCTTCCCTGGGTCGCAGTAGCTACAAACCGGGTCCTCCCAGATCCTGAGCACTATGGGTCCTCTGTAATCTGACACTACTCCTCAGATCAGAGGCCAGCGTGAGTCTCTGGATGGGTGGGGGTAGGATTGGGAGAGTCGGGGGAGGGGCCCAGGTATGGTGTTTACTTCCTTTGTCCTACCTAGGGCCCAGCTGGAGGTCTCAGCTGAGGTGACTGCCTCAAACTCTGGATATGCTGCTCTCTGGGCAGGGAGATGAGCTGTGGGACACAGGGAAAGAGCCCACCTCCTGGCTCCTGTGGTCTCTGTTCTGTCCTGGGACCACCTGCACCTCCGCAGCCATGGATGCGGGCCACGTCTCCCTTCCCACTTCCCCTGCTCGCCCAGTTTGCCCACCTTCAAGTCATCCTCCTACAAGTCTCTTAGCTGTTCTGTGTGATGAGCAGAGAGCATGACTGCTGTTTTGAAATCTCGGTCACAGAGATCACAATCTTCCGTAACTTTGACTTGGTTTCTGGAGAAGTGTCATCTTCTCTCAGTGTTAACCATGTCACCTTGCTTCTTCATGCTGCTGAGTGGCTTGTTCCTCTACAGGCACATTTGAAGTAGTGAATACTTTCTTATGTAGGTACATTTCGATTTGAACAATTAAACAGGTATAAAATTAGGGGTCTTTCTTTTGTTTTCAGTAGATGGTAGAAGAGTGTAGTTTCTGTTTTCTCCCACAGGTGCTCCTTGAGTATGGGGGTTCCAAGGGCGGGGGCTTAGCTGTGGGTGTGGGAGTCCAAGCCTGGGTGACCAGGGAGATGGGTGTTGCAACTGCATCCTGGTCTCCAGGGTCTCTGGTCACCACCACCACGCAGGTGGCGGAAGTGGGTGGTTGAGGGGAGCCTGTTCTTGAGCCCGCTGAGCTACTACCTGGTTCCCTATGTCTACTGGTAGCACTGTGTGTGGTCGTGAGACTGGAGAATTGTTTCTGCTGCTGCTACTGGTCCCTGGTGGTGCCAGCACTGCTGCATCTGGAGAGGGGTGGGGGGATGCTGCTGCTGCCCCACTTAGCCTCCCCTGGGCAGTGATGTGGGAGCTGTACCCCGTCCCCTCCACCGCCACTGCCTTTGCTGGGGCTTCAGGCTCAGCCTTGTCCCCCTGGAACTGCAGCTGTGGGCTGTCCCTGTGCTTTCCTCCATCCTGCCTCCCTTTCACATCCAGTGCACCCTCCTTCCCTTTTACAGATGCATGGTCTTTTAAGGAATCGTAGTGTGTTGAGCAGAAGATCCTTTCTTGGGCTGTAGATGCCCGATGAGTTGTAGATATCGTGGAGATAGAAAGGGGTTGTCCATATAATCCTAAAATTTATATGGGACCATAAAAGACCCCGGATAGCCTCAGCAATCTTGAGAAATAAGAACAAAGTGGGAGGTATAACGATACCTGATTTCAAACTATACTACAAGGCTACAGTAATCAAAACAACATGGTACTGGCATAAAAATAGATACATAGATCAATGGAACAGAATAGAGAGTCCAGACGTAAATCCATCCCTATATGCCCATCTAATCTACGACAATGGAAGCAAGAATGTACGATGGGGTAAAGATAGTCTGTTCAATAAGTGGTGTTGGGAAACCTGGACGGACACATGCAAGAAAATGAAGCTGGACCACCTCCTTACACCATATACAAAAACAAATTCAAAATGGCTTAAAGACTTAAATGTAAGATCTGAAACCATAAAATATCTAGAAGAAAATATAGGAAGAAACTTCATGGACATTACCCTGAGTAAGATTTTCACTGATATATCCCCTCGCGCGAGCGAAGTAAGAGAAAAAATAAACATGTGGGATTACATCAAACTAAAAAGTTTTTTCACAGCAAAGGAAACCATCAATAAAACAAAAAGGGATCCTACTCTATGGGAAAAGATATTTGCCAATGATATATCTGATAAGGGATTAATATCACAAATCTATAAAAAACTTACTCAACTCAACTCCAAAAAAACAAACAACCCAATTAAAAAATGGGCAGAGGACTTGGGGAGACATTTCTCTAAAAAGGACATACAGAAGGCAAGAAGACATATGAAGAAATGCTCAACCTCACTAACCATCAGAGAAATGCAAATAAAAACCACAATGAGATACCACCTCACTCCAGTCAAAATGGCTATTATCAATAAATCAACAAACAACAAATGCTGGCGCGGATGTGGAGAAAAGGGAACGCTAGTGCACTCTTGGTGGGACTGCAGATTAGTGCAGCCACTATGGAAAACAGTATGGAGGTATCTCAGGAATCTGAAAATGGAACTCCCCTATGATCCAGTAATTCCACTCCTAGGCATCTACCCGGAGAAATCCAAAACTCCAATTCAAAAATCTGTATGCACTCCTATGTTTATTGCAGCACTTTACACAATAGCCAAGATATGGAAACAACCAAAATGCCCATCGGTAGATGACTGGATTAAGAAGCTGTGGTACATTTATACAATGGAGTATTACGCAGCCATAAAGAAGAAAGAAATCTTATCATTTGCAGCAACATGGATGGATCTAGAGAACATTATGTTAAGTGAAATAAGTCAGAAAGAGAAAGACAAGTACCATATGATCTCACTTATATATGGAATCTAAAGAAAAGACTATGTGAATGAACTAATCAGAGTAATTTTTGGGGACGCATGGAAAAAACCGAGAGTGGTTAGATGGGTGTGTGGGAGGGGGTTGGGGATAAGGGGAAAGGTGAAGGGATTTGGAAGCAGCTGGTAACCACAAGATGGCTTCAGGGTTTTTCTTTTGAAAATTAATTGGGGGAAGGTATTCTATAATGTTGTAAAGATTTTGTTGGGTATCCGATGGACATGCGTCCTATTTGGGAGACCACCTCAGGGATACTGTGGATACCTGATCATGGCATTGTACATCAGAAGCTAAACATTAATGAATGCCAACTATAATTTTATATATATAATGTGATGGTTCAGTGTGAGGTCGGAGGGATAGTGGATGGGGGGAGGGGGGTTCACAGTATGAGGGATATAAATGATGAACGTCTAAGTATTACCTTGTTTTGTACACCTGAAACTAATAAATAAATTAATTAATAAAAAAAAAAAAAAGAAAGGGGTTGTCTCTCTTGACATGATGTTTACATCATTCCAAAGAATATCCATTTTGATCAATGCAGGGTGGTTTGTGGTTTTGATGGTGTTTTGTGGCCTCCTTTTATTTTTTTTTTAGTTTTATTTTATTTTTACTTCCCTCACAACGTGAACCCCCTTCCCCCCATCCACCACCACCCCGACCTCACACCGAGCCATCACATTATACACATAAAATCATAGTTGGCATTCATTAATGTCCAGTCTCTGGTGTACAATGCCATGACCAAGCATCCACCGCATCCCTGAGGTGGTCTCCCAAACAGGAAACATGTCCATCGGACACCCAACAAAATCCCCAAACACTATTGAGTAAATTCCCCAAAGTAATTCTCAAAAGACCCTGAGGCCATCCTGTGGTCACCAACCGCCCCCCAATCCCTTCAAACTTCCCCCCATCTCCAACCCCCTCCCCCCCACCCATCTAACAACTGTGGCCTTCTTAATGCAGAGAAACATAGCACAGGCCTGTGCTAAATGGGACTCCAACCTTGTGTTTTCATTTAGCTTCCCCTTAATAAATCATAGGAGAACAAAGCCAAGGATTTTCGGACAGCCCTTCGGCTAAATGGAGTCCAAGTCCTTCAAAGAGGTGAACCTGGAGGAAGGACTGGGTACAAAAAGAAAGTGAATGGCCAACGCTTCTGTAAATTCTTAAGCATGATGCACAATTAAAATGTTCTCAGTGGTTTCACCACAGAAATCAGAAGATGAAAGAGTGTAAAGGCAGAAGCAATGAGAGAGAATATGCTTGTGGACATTTTTCCTTTAATTATTTTTTGGTAGGAAAGAGGTGTTTAGTTTTCAGTATTTCCTCATAAATTGGAAAATTGTTTATGTTAAAGTCAATGCCCTCATTCCAAGGCCAACGTTGTTCCCTTGTGAGGCGTTGGGTTGCCCAATCATGCAAGGCTGAATAAGAGATGGAAAAGCCCCACTCTGTCAAGATCCAGAGATAAGTGTCCCAAATCACTAGGGAACACTGGAAAGACTGATGATGTAATTGTGATGATGTGAGGTTGGACATAAGTGCACTAGATGGTAAAGAGAAATCTGTTTTGTTTTTCCCATTTCGCTATACTTAACCCCCACCATGAATATTACCTGTGTTGGTTTATATTGGTCAGCCAAATTTGATTCTGAGGAAAAGACAAGTCATTTTAAGGAAGAATTTCCTCAACTTGAGTTTGCTTTCTTTAACTCATGATTTTCTCCTTCAAGTTCCCTTTTCTGTGTTTAGAAATGTTTATGCTTTATAAATTGAGTGTGTTTGACTACTGTTAATAGGACTTGTGATATTAATCTGTCTTTATTTTTAATTATGACTTTAAAGATAATACTTGAGTTAGAAAGCTACTATTTTGTTTCTCATGCTTTAACATTATTGAGCTACATGACAAAGTTTTGCATATTCATTTTCTTTGAGTTGTACTCAGAAATTGATGGAATTTTCCGGAATATGAGGTAGTAGCTGGCATAGCAGGCTAGCCTCAATAGGGAGACTTATCCCATTCCTGGCCCGCAGCTCCTTGGTTTGGTGACCTCAGGTGACCTATATAATCTCTGTGAGTCTTGGTTGCCTCTTATGCAAAATTAGGGACTTTCACTAAATCAGTGACTTTCAGACCTGAAAAATATTCTTTTTATCAAAGAATAGTACCGTTCTTTGAGAAAATTTTTTTTGTTTAATGACTCTGTTTACCCAAAAATAAGACCTAGCCGGACAATCAGCTCTAATGTGTCTTTTGGAACAAAAATCAATGTAAGATCCGGTCACGTCACGTCACATCATATCATATATCATACGCGGTCTTATATCATAGTAAAATAAGACCGGGTCTTAATTAATTTTTGTTCCAAAATGCATTAGAGCTGATTGTCTAGCTAGGTCTTATTTTCGGGGAAACACGGTATATAAAAACAGAGACCAAGGGTGGCCACATGCCTCAGTTGGTTAGAGTGCAAGTTCTTAACAACAAGGTTGTGGGTTCGATTCCCACATGAGCCAGTGAACTGCGCCCTCCGCCGCTAGATTGAAAACAATGGCTTGAACTTGGAGATGAACCATGGTGGGCAGCCGGTTGGCCCAGTGGTTGGAGCACTGTGCTCATAACACCAAGGTTGACAGTTCGATTCCCACATAGACCCGTGAGAAGCAATGGGTTGAGCTTGGAATTGGGCTGCTGGTGGGGAGCCTGTTGGCTCAGTGGTTGGAGCGAGGTGCCCATAACACCAAGGTAACCGGTTCAAGTCCCACATTGGCCAGTGAGATGCACCATCCACAACTAGATTGAAAAAAAGAACAATTTGACATCCAGGAAAAGCAAACTGTTCCTCAGTAGTCCCCAATTAACACAAAACAAACCAAAGCAGAGACGTGTAGAGCTACCTAGCTAAAGGAGGGATGCAGACTCTAAGCTGTGCTATCCCGTGGGTGTCCCCAGTGGAACCTGAGCTTTCTCCGAGACGTAGTCTAGTGAGAACTGCCAGTAATGAGAAAATCCTTCTAGTTGAAATCCTTTGAATTAAAGTTTGCTGATACATTTTTTTGTGTATAATTTTCTCACCTTTCTATATATTTGATAAATGGAAAAGTATAATAAGACTGCAGATATGTTGTCCTTATTAATGTTGGACTTCAAGCTACTTCCACCATCTGAACACACTCCTCACCTAGAAATAAACATACCGTGTTTCCCCGAAAATAAGACATAGCTGGACCATCATCTCTAATGTGTCTTTTGGAGCAAAAATTAGTATAAGACCTGGTCTGATATTATTTTATATTACATAAGACCCATTCTTATATTATGTTAAAATAAGACCGGGTCTTATATTAATTTTTGCTCCAAAAGTCGCATTAGAGCTGATGGTCCAGCTACATCTTATTTTCGGGGAAACACGACAGAAAGTGCTGAAGTAAATATTTAAGAAAAGAGCTGTTTTGGGGGAAAATAATAATAACGCTACATTGGTAGTTCCTTAATTCAAGTCGTGTAAAAATGTGATTTACATTTTATATTGTTGATTAACAATAACTTAAAACTGTTTCATGAAAGTCCTCTCCCTTTCTATGGTATTTAGTTATTGATTTTACACGGCCTGTCTGGTGATGTTGTTGTCACATTATTCACGTTATAAGCCCTTTCTATCAAGCCATTCACAAAAAAAAGTGTTATGCAAATATTGGAAAACAAATTTGTCTTCCCCTGTCGGTGCCTGCCGATGAGAAGAACAGTCCCTGAAGTGGGGAGTGAGGATTGAGAAAAAATAGAAGAGAGACAAAGATGGGATCAGGAGGGCAGGCAATTCTAAGTAGACTGCCGCAGTTCTAAGTAGAACGCCTCAGATCTAAGTAGAATGCCTCAGCCCAAGTTTATTTTTGCAGCTTATATACTCTGGGCATCAAAAAGTAACAGAACTGTCTGCCATCTAGTAGTTACAATAAAGGTAATACACAAGGGCCTGTTTTTTGGCCAGCTCCACACTTCCTGACCTTGTCTGGTTCTGTGTTCTCAGAGTAGGAACTTCTGCCTTGCTGGGAGCACAGACCACTCAAGGAAGTCAAAGGTTCAACATTTCACAAAACAATACCTGCTAGCACTTTAGCACGGTTTCCCACATTCCCCCTAAATTTGTACAAGGATTGGCTGTCACATTGTTGTCACCATAGTGTCTATTAATTTCTGGATATTATTTTAAGCACTACTTTGGACATTTTGTGAGAGGATAGCTTTCAGAAGAAAGGTTTCAGTAAGACCACTCTAGACTGGGACACTTGTAATATAGTTTGAAATACTCCCACACATTTCATAATTAAATAGACTATAACTACAGCTATTTTAGTGTTTCAAAAATTGGACCTGATCTCTAAGGAACAAAGTCACATTTAAAAATTATATATTATTTTTTGTTTCTAACTCTACAAAGTCATAAATGAGAAAGTAAATTTGAAAACTGGCTCTAGGTCTTACTTTATTCAAGCAGCTTTTCGGAAATCTTTCTGTGCATACGAATACGGTAATGTTTCAGTCATAGACTGCAAAATCGTTTTGGTTATTGTTTCTGTCAGTAGAATTTTCACATGACGGCAGAGTACCACTTTCATCATTTTATGTCTTTAAGGTTCTATGCTGAAAAATGAAGAGCCTAGAATACACCTTAAGATTACTTTTCTAGAAGTGCAAGAATGGAAAGCTCATTTTAAGGAAAAGTCCATTAAAGTAAAAACAAAGAACAAGAAACATTTATAAAGGACAATTTTTCTAAAAATTGCAAAGTAATGCATTCAGTGTAAAATATGACTTGACTTGTTTAAACTTCATTGTACCAATCAAATCAAACGTCACTCTTTTGAAATTATGTATCTTAGGTAGACCAATATCAATTGCACTGTTGGTCAGATTAATCTAAATAGCATCTCATATAGATGGTCTCTATTATGTACAATCAAAATAAGCAGTAATTTATGTTATTCATTTTTAAACTTTTTTGTATTTATATAAATCATACGTTAAGTCTATTCTCTAAAGGCATTATTTAAAGAGCACATTTCATAAGATATATCATTTCTACAGTAAAGTCTCTTGTTTACCTTAAATGCTATAATAAGATTTGATTTATTTCAGTCGCTGCTGGAGTACCAGGAAAAAAAAACTAAAGAACTATACAAAGACGGTATGTTGCCAAAATGTATTAATTCAAGTTAGATATCATTGATTTCTGGAATAAAATGTAAATATTAAATGGCATCCCTTTCCATGTTCTGATAATAGATACTACATTAAATATTTTCTTGGCCTTAGCAAATAAAAAAGGTGAAAGCATAAACATTCATAGTGAAGACAAGGTCATATGAGTAATATCTCAAGAGTCTATGTATCTCTTTTTATTTATGGCCTGTCCCCTTCCTTTCTTCTGCCATCCCTATGGAACTTTCCACCTGCACGTTGAAAACGGGGCTTCATCAACTTTTATGTTTTTGCCAGTGTAATGAGGCCCAATAACAAGACTTATCTAGTGATACTTAAGCAATTACTGTTCATATATGGTGTTTCCCCGAAAATAAGACCTAACCGGAAAATAATACCTAATGTGTCTTTGGGAGCAAAGTGAATATAAGTCCCGGTCTTATTTTTGGGGAAATACGGTACCTCCTAGAAGGGCCAAGCTACCATATTTCCCCGAAAATAAGACCAGGTCTTATATTAATTATAGCTCCAAAAGACGCATTAGGGCTTAATTTCTGGTTAGTCTTATTTTTGGAGGAAACACTGTAGCTGTCACCTGATGGGTGACATTTAAATCTCCAGTCATTTACTTTGTCATTAGTTTACCATGTACCCTCAGGAGAAACTCCACATTGCTTTGCATGGAATGAAAACACCCAAATCAATGTAGTTCTCACCAAACATCTCAGCCTATATCTTGCTACCAACCCTCGTTTGCCCCTTTGCTCTAGCATCTAGCTAAACCAGACTACTTCTCGTTCCGTAGTGTTCTCCCCCACACTAGTCTTCGCATCTGCGTCTTCCCTCTCTCTGGCATCCTCTGTCCTTGTCCTTCAGGCATCAACATCCATGTCACCTCCACCAGAGAGCAGACAATCAATACTGGGATGTCCCTTTTGTGGGTCCCACTCGCGTCCTGTTGTGCATTTGTATGGTATAGGGGCCTCTGAATGGAAATTGCCTGTTCATCTGTTCCTTCAGCTTATAGTAGATGATGGGTCAGGGCTGGACCGTGTCATCTTCGTCTTGTAACTTCAGTGCTTGTCGTACGACCTTGTTTATAAATGAATGAAGGATGAGACAACCAGAAGCTCTGATACTTGGCCACAATAGCAGTCAAGTCAGTGTGCAGCCGTGGGCAAACTGTATTGAATATGATCTCCTGTTGTGAGCTGTGGCCTCATCTAGAGGTTTTCTCATTCTTCTTAACACTTATACTTAGTTGTATTTTAAAGAACATAATTCTGTCTTTTTCTTTCCAGCTCCTGCTGAATTTGAATCTAAATTCAATCGAAAAGTTCCTCTATCACCTATTGATAATCTACTTGAGAATATAAAACTAGAAATCGTCTACGATTTGAAAAAAAAGTATAAGCTCTAAAATATAAATAGTACAAGTGTATTTACTGGGCTGTTTAAACAACATGTTAATTGTATCCCAAAATATATGGCATGTGAAATCCTTATTACAGGAAAATATTTTTGTATCATATGTTGTGGGGACAGAGCCTGTGGGGACAAAACCCCAAAAAACAGTTTCCAGGCTCTCGGCCTCACATAGAAAAGGTGCTGGCTCGGGTAGTAAATGGCCATAAACTGTGATCAGATGCCAGCAGCTGTGGCTAGTTGGCCGTCAGCTGTAACCCGTAAGCCATTGGCCACTAATATAACGGCTGTGGCTATGCTAGCAAAAAGGAATGGGGGCTAGCAAGAAGATGGTGGCTGGCAAGCGCGGACTGCTGTTAGGCAGATTATGTAGATCCTACTTCCTGTGTCTCCAGCCCAGCCGCCAGCGAGAATATATTGGTTTGACTCCCCTATCTATGGCTCCGTGGGTATTCCTTTTTGGCCTTACCGTGTCCTGCGTTCTTGGGCGGGGAGTGGGAGCTGAGACCCTGCACGACAAATGGCGCAGCGAGCAGGGTCCACCGCGTGACACATGGCGTAGTCGGCAGGATACGGTGCTGGCCAAAGCTCTCCGAAGGGCAGTGGAGCAGTTTGTGCGTATGAAAGCTCAGTCTGAGGAAGACCAGGAGGAGCAGCTGCCGGAGAGCTCGATTTCCGTGGAGCGGTGGGAAGATGTGGATGGTTCCCCAACCAGCAGAGGCCGGAGAAAGCGGAGAAAGCGAAGGTTGTTGCGGCCCTGTGGGCTGGGAACTGCTTGCTGACGCAGCCTGGATGCGGGACTTGTCCCAGGAGGAAACGCTTGCTGAGTCCTCATTGTGAGATGAGGGTGAGGTCAAGGTCATCCCTCACCCCCAGGACAGCCCTGGCGAATGACTATGGACTATGAGGAATTGCCTTCTATCCCTGATTTAATGGACGCTTGACTGTTTGGGAACATACCATCATGTAGTGGGACTGGCGGATGTTTGCTTTTGTGTCTTGACTGGCCACCATTGATAATATGTAAGCACCTTGATGTGAGCCACTGTTGTTCCAGCACGGTACCCCGAGAGGCCCAGAGAGAGAGTGGCAGTGCCCTGAGAGCCCTGGCTGTGTCCAGGAAGTCTGGCTGTGCCCAGAGAGAGTGGCAGTGCCCTGAGGCCCTGGCTGTGTCCAGGAAGTCTGGCTGTGTCCAGGAAGTCTGGCTGTGTCCAGAGAGTGGCAGTGTCCTGAGAGGCCCTGGCTGAGTCCAGGAAGTCTGGCTGTGCCCAGAGAGAGTGGCAGTGCCCTGTGAGCCCTGGCTGTGTCCAGGAAGTCTGGCTGTGCCCAGAGAGAGTGGCAGTGCCCTGAGAGGCCCTGGCTGTGCCCGGGGAAACAGGTGGTACCCTAAGAAGCCCAGGATGTCTGGCTGTGCCCAGAAGTACTGGGGTGGTGCCCTGAGAAACCCTGGCTGTGCCCGGGGAGACTGGTGGTACCTTAAGAAGCCCAGGAAGTCTGGCTGTGCCCAGAAGTACTGGTGGTGCCCTGAGAAACCCTGGCTGTGCTCAGAGAGCCTGGCTGTGTCCAGGATATTGCATTCACCTCCAGGCTCCTCGCACAGGGACCCTCGCGGAAGACACTTGTCGCGTAGATTGTGAGGCGAGAACCTGTAGGGGTGGAGTGTGGGGACAAAACCCCAAAAAACAGTTTCCAGGCTCTCGGTCTCACATAGAAAGGTGCTGGCTCGGGTAGTAAATGGCCATAAACTGTGATCAGATGCCAGCAGCTGTGGCTAGTTGGCCGTCAGCTGTAACCCGTAAGCCATTGGCCACTAATATAACGGCTGTGGCTATGCTAGCAAAAAGGAATGGGGGCTAGCAAGAAGAAGGTGGCTGGCAAGCTCGGACTGCTGTTAGGCAGATTATGTAGATCCTACTTCCTGTGTCTCCAGCCCAGCCGCCAGCGAGAATATATTGGTTTGACTCCCCTATCTATGGCTCCGTGGGTGTTCCTTTTTGGCCTTACCGTGTCCTGCGTTCTTGGGCGGGGAGCGGGAGCTGAGACCCTGCACGACAAATGGCGCAGCGAGCAGGGTACCCCGCACGACAGAGCCCCAGAGAGCAGTTTCCAGGCTCTCGGCCTCACGTGGAGGGGTGCTGGCTCAGGTAGTAGATGGCCATCAACTGTGGTTGGATGGCCGTCAGCTGTGGCTAGTTGGCCGTCAGCTGTAACCAGTGAGCCACTGGCCACTAATATAACTGCTGTGGCTACACTAACTGTCGGTGCCTGCCGACGAGACGAACAGTCCCTGAAGTGGGGAGTGAGGATTGAGAAAAAATAGAAGAGAGACAAAGATGGGATCGGGAGGGCAGGCAATTCTAAGTAGACTGCCGCAGTTCTAAGTAGAATGCCTCAGCCCAAGTTTATTTTTGCAGCTTATATACTCTGGGCATCAAAAAGTAACAGAACTGTCTGCAATCTAGTAGTTACAATAAAGGTAATACACAAGGGCCTGTTTTTTGGCCAGCTCCACACTTCCTGACCTAGTCTGGTTCTGTGTTCTCAGAGTAGCAAGTTTTGCCTTGCTGGGAGCACAAACCACTCAAGGAAGTCAAAGGTTCAACATTTCACAAAACAACACCTGCTAGCACTTCAGCACGGTTTCCCACAGTTATCCCTTTTTTATATAAAATTAACACAAGGGTTGCGCCTGGCTTAGGTGGTTGGTACAGATATGTCCATTTACCCGTCATAGGAGACCATCCCTCTAGCGAACGGTTCCTGTCTTAGGTTATGTACATTCTTACCAAATCCTTACCCATCTTTGGCTGCCGACCCATTGTAGGGGCTTTATACACGGGTGTCAGCGACACGGTGGACCTGGGCAGATAATCTCAACTCATGAACCTTTGTTTGGAGATCGATGAAGCCCTTGAGTATTACCTTTGTGAGCAACGGAGTAAACCACATGAATAGAGGAACACCAACAAAGATTATTACAAAAGGCAGTAGCAAATGGAACAGAGCTAGAAAGGAGGGGAATTCTCCTCTGAGGTCCGAGTACCAAGGACCTGAAATGTTAACAGGTACCATAATGAAAGAGGGTCGGTGGAGAACTACAGCTCTACTTTTGTCATTTGACCAATTGATGCTATTACTTAGGTTACACTGTATACAAGATACATTAAACTGGACCCTGTCAATATGGGTGATGTTAAAATTTCCAATCATAAGCACATATGGAGCCTTGACACAAGCAGTGGTATTGCCTTCTACCTTGCCTCGTCCCTCGTCCATACTCATAGTCACTGTATCCATTGCTCCCACTAGTTTCCAAATATGTCTTTGGGGCCGGGAGGTATACCATAATCCCACAACCACTCCAGTCTTAGTCCCATGTTGGACATCAGCACCTGTGTCATGGCCTCCGGACCATCTATAACAGCTTGATTAAACCCAGGGACACTATATTCCCCGGGTTCTTTATAACATTGTCTCCAAAGGATGGATCTGCTATTTTTTCTGTTCTCCTCACTGCAAGGATCATGGGCTTGTGGTGGAGGTGGGTTTTTATCCCTGATGTTTTTCCATCCTGCTGGCTGATGGAATGTGACACTCTGTCCTAGGTTGTCTCCGTGAATTGTCTGGCTGCCCACACGGAAACATCCGGTAACGTTGACAGTCTTTGCGAAGCATATGAGGAGTCCTATGCCTAAGCCGGTATGATTGAATCCAACAGCTTGTAGGACGGCAGGAGCAAATGGATGTCCTAATAGCCTAGTGTCATTTGTCCCACCAATGACTTCAGGCCCGTTCCACACAGTGGGGTGTAGCATGGGAGGGTCAGGAACATATGCCCAGTATGTCTCACCCTGAGGCATCTGCGCAACCAACAGGATCTCGAAGAGGCTCATCAGCAAGCCGCACCAACCTCTCAGGCAGCCACCGCGCACCTCCATTGTCCTGTGAATAAACACAAACATGCCCTCGTCCCCAAATTAGGACTGGGTCTGGCCCATGCCACTGGTTAGTAACTGGATCCTGCCATCTCACTTGGGCATAATCTTGTTGAGTGTTAGGATGCCAGAAGCGATCTGCGGCAGATCTGCCACGCGCATCCAGGTTTAAAAAATTTAGAACAAAGAGTGTGATTAAGGATTGTATGTGGGGAGACGGGGTAGACTCTAACGCTGCTGCCACACATTCTTGACATAGAGTAGGGCTATTAGCCATACCTTGAGGCAGCACCAGCCATTGATATCTCTTCATAGGTTCTTGTAAGTTACTTAAAGCAAACCTTTTACAATCCTTGGGGCACAATGGTATGGTATAAAAACAATCCTTTAAAGCCAGGATTATCTTATATGTGTTTTGGGGTATAGCAGAAAGATTAGGCAATCCCGGTTGTAAAGCCCCCATGAGCTCCATAGTCTCATTTATTTTTCTCAAATCTTGTAACAACCTCCATTTACCTGATTTTTTCTTAATTACAAATATGGGAGATTTCCATGGAGAGTTAGAAAGTGCTGTATGTCCCTTATCGAGTTGCTCCTGTTCCAGCAACCTTGCAGCCTGTATCTTTTCTGATGATAGGGGCCACTGTTCTACCCAAACAGGTGTGTCGCTTTTCCAAGTGATAGCATCTGCATGGGGTACAGGAGGAGTAGTGACCCCCGTTAAAAATATCCCAAGCCAGCTCTTTGTGGTAAGGGCGAGGGAAAGATAGGCTCTTTTCTCCCTTGTCCAGAAGGACCTCAGCCATCTCTAGGCAGAAGTCCCTGATCGAACATCATCATAGTGACCTGTTGATTAGGGCTGTACAGGTAACCTCCCATCTGACTCATGACATCTCTGCCCCATAGATTGACAGGCAATCCTGCCACTATATATGGTTGAAAGGATCCTTCATGTCCCTCTTGATCTTTCCACAACAATATATCACTGCTCTGTTGTGGTGACTGAGATTGTCCTATGCCTTGTAACTGGGTTAGTGTTTGCTGCTTTGGCCAGTGGCTAGGCCACTGATCTGCAGTTAAAACAGAGACATCGGCCCCCGTGTCTAAAAGGCCCATGAAGGAACGGCCATTAATGGATAGTGGTAATTCTGGCCTGGTGGTGAATGGCCTGGACCCAATAAGCATCTGATGAACCAAGGCCCGCGTCGCCTCGGGATTTATGGCCTGCTGTTTTACCCGGTTTGACATGTGGAATTAACAATGAGTGTGCTATGCGTGGGCCCTTATGGATCACTGAAGTGCCTCCAGGCGAATGTGTCGTAATCTTGATCTCTCCTGTATAATCCATATCCACAACTCCCGGAGCAACCAATATCCCTTTCATGGTAATACTACTCCTTCCTAGGATGAGTCCCACAGTCTGTGGAGGCAGAGGCCCAAAGACCCCTGTAGGAATAGCTCGCATTCCCATCTCAGGTGTTAGTACTGTGTAGGCGGCGCTACTGAGGTCCAATCCTGCGCTGCCCGGGGTTGCTGGGAAGAGTTCCTGAATGGATTTCTCTGGTGGGGGACCAACTGCGGCAGCACCCCATAGCATTGTTGCGGGGCCACAGTAAGCTGGGAAGGCGGCCAGGCCGCTGTGCCAGGTGAGGTAGCCGCAATAAGACTGCCACAACCACGCGTGCACCTGCCGGGAGTCCTCGCGGGCGCTCAGCTGCGCGGGTTTCTCCCGCGGCGCCGTGGCCTCTGGCCTCCAGCGTCTCGCAGCCCGCAGGCTCGGGCAGCCCTGCCCCGGAGCTGGATATCGCATCCCCGCGCTTCACAGGCTCGCACTGTGGCTCCCACTCCTCGGCGGTGGCCGTAGTGGAGGCGAGGCCCGCGGCTCGTCCCAGGGATGCGGGGTGGCGGCAGGAGGGCCCGTCAGAGAAGTGACGGGCTCTTGGTCTCCTCCACCTTCGCCCCGCCTGGGACGGTGGCCTCGGGCCTCGTCCGGCCCCTCTGCCATGTCTCAGCCCCACTCTGCTGTCTTGTCACTGCACCGTCTACCACCCTCACTGGCCCCTCCCCATCTAGGCCCTCCTCATCCTGGGGGTCCAGTCCGTTTAGCACACTTTTTAACATTTGAGTAAAAGACATTCTGCTGTTACCCTTCCCATGATTTTTTACTCCTGACCGTGGTGTCTCACCGTACCCCTTACCTTATGCGACGCGTCTCAGCTCCGTGCGGTGTCCTTCACTTTATCCCCAGTATTCAGGTCCCTGTTCGGGCGCCACTTGTCGGTGCCTGCCCACGAGAGGAACAGTCCCTGAAGTGGGGAGTGAGGATTGAGAGAAAAGAAGAGAGACAAAGATGGGATCGGGAGGGCAGGCAATTCTAAGTAGACTGCCGCAGTTCTAAGTAGACTGCTGGAGTTCTAAGTAGAATGCCTCAGCCCAAGTTTATTTTTGCAGCTTGTATCCTCTGGGCATCAAAAAGTAACAGAACTGTCTGCAATCTAGTAGTTACAATGTTTGGATACACAAGGGCTTGTTTTTTGTCCAGCTCCACACTTCCTGACCTTGTCTGGTTCTGTGTTCTCAGAGTAGCAAGTTTTGCCTTGCTGGGGGCACAAACCACTCAAGGAAGTCAAAGGTTCAACATTTCACAAAGCAACACCTGCTAGCACTTCAGCACGGTTTCCTACAGGTTCGGATTGTCCGCGTTTGAGTTCGAGTTCGGGTTCGAGTTCAGAGATCAAAAATTCACGACCAAAACCATTGTCATCCTATGGTGACTGTAGTTACATGCAAAGCTGCACCTCCTTGGGGAGTAACAATAGAGGCTTAACAGTGGGGGAGGAAAAATAGGCTTCAGGAAAGTAATGCAAACATGTACTGAACACGCAAATAAGCCAATAACCATAACAATACATCAATAGCAGGTTAGACATTCATTTCAGGTACCCAAGGAACATTCTCTAGGATAGACATTGTGCTAGGCCATAAAAAAATTAAATTTAAAAGAAAAGAAATAACACAAATTATGTTTTCTGACAATATGGAATAAAAGCAGAACTAGCAGCAGAACAACACACTAATATATACTAATCGGTCAAAATATAAATCACAAAGGAAATCCTAAAAATAAAAAATATTTTGAAATGAATAAAAATAAAGACAAAATAAATAAAGTTTTCTGATGCATCTAAAACAGTACTTAGAGGAAAATATACAGCTATAAAATATGTATATTAAGAAAAAGAAATATCTCAAGTCAATAATCTAACCTTTCATCCTCAAATGCTGAAAAGAGAGGAACAAACTAAACCTAAAGAAATTGTGAAGGAAATAATATATATTAGGGCAGAAATTAGTGTAAGAGAGAAGAGAAAAATAATAGAGAAAAATCAATAAAAATGTCAGCAAAATTGATAAACATTTAGCTATATTGATCAAGAGAAAAAGAGAGAAGACTCAATTCTAGAATCATAATCCAAAAAGGGGGCATTACCTTACAGAAATAAAAAGATAATAAAGGAATACTATGAAAAACTGTACACCAACAAATAAGATAACTTGATGAAATAATAATTCCTAGACAGACACAAACTAACAAAGTTGACTCAAGAAGAAATAAACCGATTAAGTAAAGATATGAATAGGTAACGAAAAATGAGTCATAAAGAAATGCCCAGAAGTTCTCACTGAATTCTACCACAGGTTAAAGAATTAATGCCAATTCTTCACAAACTATTCCAAAAGGTAGACGAGGGAACGTATCTCAACTCATTTTATGAGACCAGTGTTACACTGATTCCAAACCAAACACATCAAAAGAAAATATACCTAAAGGCTAATATTTCTTATGAAAGTGGATGTAAAAATCCTCAGCAAAATACTAGCAAATCATATTCAGCAAAATACAGAAAAAGAGCATATTCCATGACCATGTGAGATATCCCTGAAATACAAAGTTGATTTAAAACTCAAACATCACTTAATGTAACACATCATATTAATTAAACAAAAAACACTATCATGATCATTGCTACAACTTCAGTAAAAGCATTTAACAAAATTCAATGCCTTTTCATGAAAAACAAAACAAACAAAAAACAAAAACAATCAACAACAAAAAAAAAATACCTCAACCAACTAAGCATGTGAGATAATTCTCTAAACCTGAAAAGAGCATCTATAGAACAGCTATAACTTGCATAATATTTAAGAGTGAAAGCCTGGATGCTTTCTTCCTAAGACAGTGAACTCGAAAGGATGACAACTGTGGCCAGTTCTATTCAATATTGTACTGAATATTTTATCCAGAGCAATTAGGTAAGACATGGAAATAAAAGCCATTCATATTGGAAAGACAGAAGCAAAATGCTCTCTATTCACAGATTACATAACCTGTAGTATACGACATTATGAGAATTCCACTTAAGAACTACAGTAAGTCCTCACTTAACATCATGGGTAAGTTTTACGCTTTAAGTGAAACCACATATAAGGAAACCAATTTTACCACAGGCTGACTGCTATAAACAAGAGGTGCATTCCTGCCACAACTCATGCAAGTTATAAGGAAACAACTCTGACCAAGGCCCAGCTGTATTTGCATGTATAAGTCAGCAGATTTGCAGGATTCAAGATCAATATATAAAAACCAGTTGCATTTCTGTATACTTCAACTCAATTTGCAACAGCATCAAAAATAATAGAATACTTAGGAATATATTTAACAAAATAAGAGCCAAACTTATTCTCTAAAAACTGCAAAACTGATGGAAATAAATTAAAGACAACCTACTTGGGAAAATATTCCACGATTTTGGTCTGAACACTGTTAACATGGCCATATTCCTCAACCTATTAGGTCAGATAAGGGCATGGTCAAAGAGGCCGGGAGCAAAGTCATACCCCTCTGCCAAGTCAGACCCCTCCTCGCATGATGGAAACTGGGGCCCCTGGCATTTCCCAGAAGAGGCAGCAGACCTTGGTGCAATAAACAACTCCAGACACAGCCACTGGGGCCCTATCTGCACTGGGGGTGCGGGCTTGCTCATCTGCCACCTCACTCAGCCAACCCCCTCCCCCAAATCGCATATCTGCCTCCCTCCTCTGCCCTGGGAGCCACTTCACCAGCCCCATCTGCGGACCGCTGAACCTTGCCTGGGAGCGCAGAATAAAGCCCTCACTTTTCTCAACCTGCCTGACTCTCTTAGCTTCACTATCTCGCCTCAAGCCTTACACAACCTAATCAACAAATTCAACAGGAATCTTTCAAAGAATCCCAGCTAATTGTTTGTGCAGCAATTGACAAGCTGCGTGGGGCCGGGGCAGCGAGATTGTAGTGCTGTGTGGCGCCACCCATTCCTCTCCCCCTGTCCTCCAGCCCCCACAGCACCACCCCTGGTGTGGGTTTATTAGGCGGGCTGGGCCACTCCCTAAGGACGAGGGCCGGGGCGGCCGCAAAAGGAGTGGTGGGCCAAAGCTGAGGGCACCCTGTATTCCTGGGCGGTCCCCCATCCAAGTACTGACCAGGCTCGACCCTGCTTAGCTTCCCAGATCAGAGGAGATCGGGCGCGTTCAAGCTGCTGTGGCCATAGACCCTAGCAGCAGGCCCCCGGCGCCACAAGAGCAGCGGACCCGCCTGCTTGGTGAGCGCGAACCAGGCTGCCGGGCTCCTCCCGTCCGGAGCATCTCCCCGCTGGCCGGCTCCGCCAGGGCCCCGCCTCCCGCCTGCTCCCCGCCTCCTCAAGAAGCCACCTGGTGGACTGCCTTTTACTCCTTGCCCGCAGCGAGGCCCCTTCGCGCCATCCGAGGCTCCACGGGGCCGCTACCACTTCCCTGGAGGTGGCAGAAGACAGACAGACAGGGGTTGGTAGTTGGGGATGAGGGGGGACAGACGCACTGGATGGGACACTGACTGGGACAGAGGCACTGAGGCTGAGTTGAAGTGGCAGCTTCCCCACCGGAGTGCGGTGGTGCCCGGGGCTGGGCTCCGTTACGGAGGCAGTGCCCGGGCGCTGGCAGTCACCCTGGGACCCCGGGGCAGGCCTCCAGGGTCCGAGGATTGCCGCCGAACTCCGAGCCCCGCCCGGGGTCCCGCATGCGGGAGGAGAGCAGCAGCCCCAGGCACCCTCCTAGTGTGGGTTGTGTGCATGCCCTCCTGCCTGCTTTTCCCCTGTGCTGGTCTCTCCTGGAGCCGGAGGGCAAGTGCACTCCCAACTCCTGCCCTTTTGTCCCTGCTCTTTTGGTGAGGTGGGCGGGGCCACCGAGGCAGGCGGGAAGGGAGGGCGCCCGGCGCTCCTGGGAGATGAAAGGGGGGCAGGGAGGGGTCGCGGTGTCGGCCACCAGAGACGGAGCTATCCGGTGGGGTGGGGCGGGTGGCCTTCCCCTTCGTCCGGTGTCGGGCGACACCCAGAGTCTCTGTCTCGGGGCCCAGGTGCAGGCAGAGCGATGGTGGTCCCCTGGGCTCGGTCCCGAGGTGCAAAGCACCAGCACGTTTTTGGCTGGAGTAAGCCGCCCAAGGCACGTGCAGGTCTCCGCCTGCAGGCAGATCAGGGCTTGGGCGTTGGGGGCGGGGCGAACGGCTGCTGGCAGAAGGCTTGCGGGAGAAAAGGGGACTAAGAAGGGGGTCCGTGGGGGGGGATCCCGGGCCTAAGGGCCTGCGTGGGGCCATGGCACCGAGATTGTAGTGCCGTGTGGCGCCACCCATTCCTCTCCCCCTGCCCTCCAGACCCCACAGCACCACCCCTGGCCTGGGTTTATTAGGCTGGCTGGGTCACTCCCGAAGGACAAAAGCTGGGGCGGCCGCAAAAGGAGTGGCGGGCCGAAGCCTAGGTCACCCGGTATTCCCGGGCGGTCCCCCATCCAAGTACTAACCAGGCACGACCCTGCTTAGATTCCCAGATCAAAGGAGATCAGGCGCGTTCAAGCTGCTGTGGCCATAGACGCTGGGAGCAGGCCCACAGCGCCACAAGAGCAGCGGACAGTCCTGCCTGGTGAGCGCGAACCGGGCTGCTCGTGTCCGGAGCATCTCCCCGCTGGCCGGCTCCGCCAGGGCCCGACCTCCCGCCTGCTCCCCGCCTCCTCAAAACGCCGCCTGGGTGGACTGCCTTTGGCTCCTTGCCCGCAGCGAGGCCCCTTCGCGCCATCCGAGGCTCCACGGGGCCGCTACCACTTCCCTGGAGGTGGAAGAAGACAGACAAACAAGGGTTGGGAGTTGGGGAGGAGGGGGGACTGACGCACAGCATGGGACACCGACTGGGACAGAGGCACTGAGGTTGAGTTGAAATGGCAGCTTCCCAACCGGAGTGCGGTGGTGCCCGGGGCTGGGCTCCGTTATGGAGGCAGTGCCCTGGCGCTGGCAGTCACCGTGGGACCCCGGGGCAGGCCTCCAGGGTCCGCAGATTGCCGCAGGGCTCCGAGCCCTGTCTGGGGTCCCACTAGCGGGAGGAGAGGAGCGGCTCCAGGCACCCTCCTAGTGTTTGTGGTGTGCATGCCCGCCTGCGTGCTTTTCCCCTGTGGTGGTCTCTCCTGGAGCCCGAGGGCAGGTGTGCTCCCTACTCCTGCCATTGTGTCCTGGCTCTTTTGGTGTTGTGGGCGGGGCCACCGAGGCAGGCGGGAACAGAGGGCCCCGGCGCTCCAGGGAGATGAAAGGGGCGCGGGGAGGGGTCGCGGTGCCGGCCATCAGAGATGGACCTATCCGGTGGGGTGGGGCGGTGGCGTTCCCCTTGGTCCGGTGTAGGGGGACACCTGGAATCTCTGTCTCGGGGCCCAGGTGCAGGCAGAGCCATGGTCTTCCCCTGGGCTGGGTCCCGAGGTGTCAAGCACCAGCACGTCCTTGGCTGGAGAAAGCCGCCCAAGGCCCAGGCAGGCCTGCGCCTGCAGGCAGACCTGGGTTTGGGCCTTGGGGGCGGGGCGAACGGCTGCTGGCAGAAGGCTTGTGAAAGGGAAGGGTACTAAGAAGGGGGTGCGTGGGGGGGGAGCCCGGGCCTAAGGGGCTGCGTGTGGGGTCGGGGCAGCGAGATTGTAGTGCTGTGTGGCGCCACCAATTCCTCTCCCCCTGCCCTCCAGCCCCCACAGCACCACCCCTGGTGTGGGTTTATTAGGTGGGCTGGGCCACTCCCGAAGGACAAGGGCCGGGGAGGCTGCAAAAGGAGTGGCGGGTCAAAGCCTAGGGCCCTGAAAGGAAAACAACTTGAAGCTGAATGGCACCCTCCACAAATAAAGATTGAAAGGACAACAACTCGACTTGGAAAAAAGTCCTGCAAGTACACACTTTTCCCCAATCAAGTCCTGTTCCCCTTCCCCAATAAAATACTTTTTAAAAAAATTCGTCTTTTTTTTTAAAAAAAAGAAATGAAATAGGAGAAGTTATCATGGACACCACAGAAATACAAAGCATCATCCAAGAATACTATGAAGGAGTATATGCCACCAAATTCAATAACCTACAAGAAATGGACAAGTTCTTAGAAAAATATAGCCTTCCAAGCCTGAACCATGAAGAACTGGGAAATCTAAACAGACCGATCACCAGTAACGAAATTGAATCAGTCATCTAAAACCTTCCGGGACCAGATGGCTTCACTAGTGAATTCTACCAAACCTTCAAACAGGATCTAATACCAATCCTACTCAAACTCTTCCAAAAGATTGAAGAAGAGACAGTACTCCCTATCTCATTTTATGAGGCCAACATTACCCTGATGCCAAAACCTGGAAGGACAGCACAAAGAAAGAAAACTACAGACCAATATCTCTGATGAATACTGATGCAAAAATCCTAAACAAAATTCTAACAAGTTGAATACAACAATGCATTTAAAAGATTATTCATCACGACCAAGTGGGGTTCATCCCCGGGGCACAAGGATGGTTCAACATCTGCAAATCCATCAACATGATACATCACATAAACAAAATAAAGGACACAAATCATACGATTATATCAATTGATGCAGAAAAAGCATTTGACAAGATACAACATCCATTTATGATTAAAACACTTAATAAAATAGGTATAGAAGGAAAATACCTTAACGTAATAAAGGCCATCTATGACAAGCCCTCAGCTAATCTAATAATTAATGGTGAAA
Source organism: Rhinolophus hipposideros (assembly GCF_964194185.1). Taxonomy (NCBI): domain Eukaryota; kingdom Metazoa; phylum Chordata; class Mammalia; order Chiroptera; family Rhinolophidae; genus Rhinolophus; species Rhinolophus hipposideros. Next base: position 20,630 of record NW_027669196.1, on the reverse strand, counting down.
AACTGAAGCCCTTTGCTCTACGTTCAGGAACACGACAGGGCTGTCCCCTATCACCTCTGCTTTTCAACATAGTGTTGGAAGTCCTTGCCAGAGCCATCAGGCAAGAGAAAGAAATAAAAGGCATCCAAATTGGGAATGAAGAAGTTAAACTGTCACTCTTTGCAGATGACATGATGCTATATATAGAAAACCCTAAAGACTCCACCAAAAAGCCATTAGAAACAATCAACGAATACAGTAAAGTTGCTGGCTACAAACAACGTACAAAAGTCCATTGCATTCCTATATACTAACAATGAAATCTCAGAAAAAGAAATACAAAAACAATTCTGTTTGCAATTGCAGCAAAAAGAATAAAATACCTAGTAATAAACTTAACCAAGGATGTGAAGGATTTATATGCTGAAAATTATAAGACATTTATGAAAGAAATTGAAGAAGACACAAAGAAATGGAAAGACATTTCGTGCTCATGGATTGGAATAATCAACATAGTTAAAATGACCATATTACCTAAAGCAATATACAGATTTAATGCAATCCCCATCAAAATCCCAATGGCATTTTTTAAAGAAATAGAACAAAAAATCATCAGATTTGTTTGGATCCCCAAAAGACCCCGAATAGCCAAAGCAATCTTAAGAAAATAGAACAATGCTGGAGGTATCACACTCCCTGACTTTAGCTTGTACTACAGGGCTACAATAATCAAAACAGCATGGCATTGGCAGAAAAACAGACATATAGACCAATGGAATAGAATTGAGAACCCAGAAATAAAACCACATAAATATGGACAGGTAATTTTTGACAAAGAAGCTAAAAACATACAATGGAGGAAAGACAGCCTCTTCAATAAATGGTGCTGGGAGAACTGGATAGCCACGTGCAAAAGAATGAAACTGGACTGCTATCTGTCACCATGTACCAAAATCAATTCAAAATGGATCAAAGACTTAAGCATAAGACCTGACACAATGAACTTCATAGAAGAAAACATAGGTACTAATCTTATGGACCTTGGGTTCAAAGAGCATTTTATGAATTTGAATCCAAAGGCAAGGGAAGTAAAAGCTAAAATAAATGAATGGGACTATGCCAAACTAAAGAGCCTCTGCACAGCAAAAGAAACCATTGGCAAAATAAAGAGGCAACCAACCAAATGGGAGAAGACTTTTGCAAACAACACCTCTGAAAAGGGACTAATACCCAAAATACGTAAGGAACTCATACAACTCAACAACAAAAAAACAAACAATCCAATTAAAAAACGGGCGGAGGACCTGAATAGGCATTTCTCCAAAAAGGACATACAGATGGCTAATAGACATATGAAAAAATACTCAGCATCACTAATTATCACAGAAATGAAAATGAAAATCACAGTGAGATGTCACGTCATGGCTTTTTTGCCTCGCCTCGCCTCGCCTCACCAACAGAGGGCTATGAAAAGATTTTTTTAGTAGGAGTGGAATAGAGCAAAACTTATAGTGTAAAAACTTAATTTCTGATATTGTGGAAGGCAAAGTAAAGGAAAAAAAGGGTCTGAAGGAATTTTTGTCTTATGTCTTAAATGCTCATTCTGAGGTGGGGCCTGTCATGCACAAGCCCCTTCTCCACAGATAGAGCTTGCAATAAATATTTTTGTTTCTTTGTTCTTAAATGTGTACAATCAGATATTTGAATATAAGTGAAATAATATGAGTGAGCCTGAAAATAATGAGAGAGATATCAGAACTTGGGAACAAATCACAGGGAAATGAAATCTGCATCCTTTCGCATGGTTTTTTCTCCATGAACCCTGGGAGGCACTCACACAAGAGCTGGAGAATCCTAAGAAATGCTTCTCCTGGTGAAAAACGTGATGGGGAAGAGCGCCGCTGTAGAAGGAGCATTGAACTCCACTGGAACACTTTCTCTCTATCTCCTCTTTTGAATAGGAGCCTTGATCTGTGGGGCAGGGGAACCAAACACTTTGCTCTTAGAATACTAGTGAAAAGAGATTGCAGCTGGAGAAGAGAACAAGACAATCTATCCTTAGTTGAGGGGCAGGGAAGTACTTGAATTACTAAGAGGATCAGCATGCTGCCTTGAAGGATATGATATCTGGATAAGATTTAACAAAAAAATCAGCAGGTCAAAAATTTAAGGAAAAATAGTATCTTTCAGTCGTAAAGTATCTCCATTAAATATTATTTATCGAGGGGGAAAAAGGAACTTCTCAATGAAAAAACATGGTAGACATTACATTAATAAAATGACCAAGTTTAACATAACCAGTAATAATACAGATTTACATCATGCCCTCCCTGTAATTGTGCACTGAGAAGGGCGTGTCACCTCTCCGATAGTCATCTCAAAAACCCATAACTGTATTGTACTTATAAGGATATATCAGACAAAATCAAAATTGAGGAGCTTCCTATAAAATAGCTGAGAATTACTCTTAACATGTGTCAAAGTCATGAAAGTCAAGGAAAATCTGAGGAACTATTACAGATTAGAGGAGAACTATGGCAATCAAAGATTGGATTGGACTGGATCTTGAAACAGAAAGACAACACTTTAGGGGAAACTGGTGAAATCCAAATAAAGTCTCGAGTTTAGAAAACAGTATTGTACCGATGTTTATTTCTTTTTTTTAATTGAAGTTTGTTTGGGTGACAATTGTTAGTAAAGTTACATGGATTTCAGGTGTACAATTCTGTATTACATCATCTATAAATTCCATTGTGTGTTCACCTTCCATCACCATATATTTGATCCCTTTTACCCTTATCTACCACTCCCCTCCCCCCTTACCCTCTGGTAAAATGTTTACTTCTTAATTTTGATCATGCTAACATTAGGAAATTCTAGCTAATGGAAATAAGGGCACTGTGTACTATTTTTGTAGCTCTTCTCTAAATCTAAAATATTAAAATATTAGAAGCTATTTACATGTATAAATGTATGTCAAAATGTATGAATTTGAGGACACTAAGGAATCCAGGAAATACTGAAATGAGTTAGTATAAGTACCAAGAAAACCAGTAAAAGATCAGATTTTTGGAAAATGTGGTCCAGAGATAAAAATCAGATTCAATAGAATATATAATTATTGAGAGCTTAGAAAAATATTACAGATGTAATAAATTCATGAAAGACAGATAATTCATTTAAATTTCATGACAGAACTTCCTTTTTGTGGGGCAGAGGAGTCACAGCAATGGACCTACAGAGTAGGGAATGGAATTCTAGCACCCTTCTTGGGTAGGGAGAGAACTCATGTACTTACCGACCGTCAGCCTCCTCCTGAGCCTTACAGGTGTCCTCATCTTAACGAAATGTGAAGTCAAGAGATTTTGGCTCTGGTTTGTGGGATAGGAAATGCAGGTGTACGTATCTTGTTTGAATTTGCATAGTTGACAAATCAGAATAGTGATTCAATAAATTACCCAAAAGAGTAGATAGGGGATGTAAGGGAGATCATCCTCATCTATCATATGAGGAAGGCAATAGTTAAAATATAACATCAATTGCAGAATAACGTTTAGATACAGAAGCAGTATTTGGAGAATAAACATTAATCACCCAAAGAACTCAAAAAGAAAAACTGATGGAGGGCATGTGTTGGACTTGTACAGGAAGGGCAAGATTGAGACAGACACGTATAGTTAGTTCTTTATTGTAAACCTATGATCTTTTACCACATATTTGGAGATATTTTGTTTGCAATATATAGCAAGTAATCTGTTAGAACCATAAAATGATGGGTAAGACAAATAAGTGTGAATATGTTTTTCTTTACATTCTTTTGTGTGTTTATGAGTATATACACATGCATGTGTGGGTATCTATTTAAATGTCAGATACACACACATAGATAGATACATACGTACATAGATACGTAGATATAGATAGGAAAGAATCATATGCATTCCATATTATAGGTTACCAAATGTAATGCTCAATCACCAAGAAAGATTTTTAGCAATAGAGGCAGACAGTGAAATAGCTCATTTCATAAGCTCTTATCTAAGAAAAGACTGCTTTTCTAAGTTGAAGGCAAACATTGCGGGGCATATTCCTTTACATTGAAAAATCCTCAGCTCTCAAATCTAGAGCATATTTCAACCAAACTTTCCAAACCAATGTTATTACAACATGATTTATATAAAAGTCACTTGAGAATCACTTGTATTCTTTGATAGGTTGGCTGGAAATGGAATGCACACAGTCAGGCAAGTTAAGGAAGCTTTATTGTAAGAGAGCAACAGTATATTGGCTGTGCAAAAGATGGCTACAATCCGGACTGCATGTCTAAAGGAGACTTCCAGTCCTGAAGAGGGGATGAGGAGGTTTTTATAGGGGCTGTGCAGACAGGATAGCATTGTTTGAACATGAAATGTTGAATGACAGCAAGCTAGTAGCTCTTTTGTGGTATTTTTTGTTGTTACAAGCATGGCTCTGTTTGTGTAGGTCAGCCAACATGGCTCTGTCTGTAAGTCAAGGTCTCTGAGACCTAACATTAAATGAAGGTCTCTAACATTCAGAGACCTACCCTTCCAGACTTGTTTGTTATTAAAATGTAGAAAGGCCATCGTGTCTCTAGTCTGTAGTTTCTTCAGGCTGAATGAAGATGGAGAGAGGAGGGAGACATTGTGGAAGGGGCTGGTAATGTTGTTGTAGGTGAAGCATTTTATGGACAGCTCCATTTGTGCACACCTGGAGTAGGCTCTGCAGGAATTGGGTGAAAAGGTGGAAGAGGCAAAGACCAAAGGCTAGGACCATAAAAGATAATAGTTAAAGGCCCTATGAGGAGAACAAATCAAGAGCCACTCTTAGCTGTAAACTCGGATCGCCACTTGGTTCCTGAGGTGGTGTCTGTGATTCTGGGCCTGGCTGAGATCCTGTGGCAGGGTTTGAAATTCATGTAAGGAGACTCCTAGCCCTGCGTTACTCCCTGCGTAACGTTCCTTTCGTTACTCCCACAGAGATGTTCAGTGACACTAAAAGTGGATTAGGAGAACGACCATCTTTGGTGCATGAGAGTATATGTGGGGAGAGGTAGAAATTGACTATTGGGGGTGATCCCAATATCTGGAGAAAGGAAACCTAGGATGTAAGTCCCTGTACAATTGGTGAGCAGGCAAGCATATGTGGAAGATGAAGAATTAGCTTGTGAGCCGGGTAGAGATAAGGGGTAATGGTAGGCAAAGTGTTATGAGAGGGAAGAGTCATATAATAAAGACAATAATGGGACTCAAGTCTTCTTGGGTTGAAAATCAGGTGATGGAATCAAAGAAAAGGAGCTCTAAAATGGACAAGTAGAGATAAGGAGAAAGGTAGAGATAACGGAGAGGATTTGGAGGGAGAGAGAAGGGGCTGGAGTGAGGTTGGAGTTGTGTGGTTCACGCAATGAGGAAAAGAGGAGAGGGTAGAGATCACAGTTCGTTAGTCTCTGAGTTTTTCCTGCAGGATGTTACAAAGTCAAAACGAGGTGGAGTGGAAATCAGGTGCCATATCACGGAGCCTGGGTGGAGTGGCAGGACAGGGGGTTCAGCAGTTTTTGCAGCTGAGACAAATGAAAGCAGGAGGGGTGATCCAGCAATTGCTGCTGTGGATGTGGTGAGAAGATGGTGGCAAGGCTCTTTCCCAGTTTGTCAACGTCTGACAGGTTCAGGTGTTTGAGATGGACCAAGTTTCCTGGAGCTTAGGGAATGTGAGAAAAACCGAGGAAGTGTCTTGGGGTCGGGGAAAAATGCAGTGTGCATACTCCCCATGGATCTGCGGAATGAGGCTGATGGCTAGGAGGTAGTCGACCATTGGTGAGCTATTAGCTGTGAGGTTGTCTGGAAGGAAGGATCTGACATGAGGGAGCTTCTCCCCATCTTCCCTTCCTCTGAGGTCACAACTGACAAGAGCTTCCTGGCTGCTCAGAATGGAGTCTGGGGTGACACCTTCCCTATGGAGGGGTGCGTGAGCCTCAGACAGGCGCAGAGCTGGCTTCTGTCTCCTCCAAGCACTAGCTGTGTGACTTCAGACAAAGACATGGGAAGTCAGTCTCCTCACCTGTCAGGTGGGGATAACGGCTCCCTCTCAGGGTGGCTGTGAGATCAGTGAGGTGATGCAGGTCAGCTCCTGCCCCACAGAGATGGGCCCTCACTCCCCCTCCCTCTTCCCTTCTCAGTCCTTTCTCTACCTCCATGGGCTGGAAGGATCTATGAGCAAATAGAAGGACTATTAGCAGATAGTCTCCTGGTGGCAGAATGCGCTCTCCTGTTAGTGTCCACACAGCCAGTCCCCTGAGTGCTGACTCTGGCATCTGTGCCAGCTTTGTCCACAGGGCAGCGCTCACCACAGCCCCTTCCTGGTCTTCAAACCCTGCTCATCTCCAAATTCAAGGCCCTTGTCTCAGCTCAGGCCAGAGCGCCTCTCACCGCTCTTCTCACGGGTCTCCCTGCTGCCGTCCTTCCCTCGTCCAGGGCAACCTGCACACTGGGACCAGCTCCATCTTTCTAACTAAGGTGGGGTCTAACCCCGTCACTTCCTGTGCCTACAACCACCAGCAGCTTCACTGGGGCTGGAGAGGAAAGTCTCTGTCATCAGCACAGTGTTGCGACTTTATCAGGCCTCATGTTCTTCTCCTGGTCTCATTTCCTATCATAACACCCCAGTTCACTCACCAGGTACCCCCAGCTGTCACCACTAACCTGTCTGGTGCGGGCTTTGACAGACAGAGGTGTCAGCACTGAGACTGGGCCTGAAAGCAGGAATCTGAATAAAATACAGACTTCAGTGAACCGTCATGCATCAACATGTGTACGTTGATTGTAACAATTCTGGAAAGAGAGGAGAAAGTAAAACTAAAGTTAAGATACACCTATTGCGTCGAAATGGGTGATTTCCATGAACAAAATGGACCCTAAAATAAGGAAAATACTAAGCAATGATCCATCCAGGACCTCATCTTCCCACTTATTCTCGTCACATTGCTCTGGAGTTCCCTCTCCTGGGACAGGGAAGGAAAGGGGACAAAGCAGTTTGGAAGTTCCCCTGAGATCGATCCCTACCCAGTGTCCTCATATCCTGCACCCAGGAAGTCTTGATTTTGATATGTCAGGTAGGACTGGAAGCCACTGAGTTCCCTGGAAGCTGAGGTGCTGGACTGGGGCCAGAGAACAGATGCTGGGTCAGGAAAGCAACAGATTCCACATCACTGAGCCCTAACCCTAACCCCAAACCAAACACCTAACCTGTAAAACCTAAACACTAAACCCTTAGCCCTAAGCCTAAATCTAAACCTTAACATAAACGTAAAACCTTACAACCATAAACCATAACCAACAGCATAAACCGTAACCTAAACCCTCAACGTAATACTAAACTATCTCCAGAAACCACAAACTATGAACCATATCCATAAACCGTGACTATAAACTATAACCAAAAACACATAGCCATAAACCATACATGTAATCCATAATCAATCTCATAAACCATATAACATACATGTAGCCATAAACACTACACATAAACCATAACCAAACTGTAACCCACAATCTTCACTTTAACCCCTGACTCAGCACCACACTGCCCCTCAGCCCCAACCCTAGCCCTGTTAGGACACTAATAGCCCCTAACCAGTCAAATCAGAAGTAGGTCACAAAAACAGAAGACACAGATCTATGTCCCTTATAGAGTTGTAGTAATGTTCTTTATGTGAAAGGAAAAACTGAAACTGTCTATTCACAGATGACAAGTCACATCTTAAATACATAACTTCCAAAAGAATCAACAAAAAAATTATTATTACTAGTAAAGTAATTCAACGTTGAATGACAAAATATCAATACACAGGAATCTGTTTTATTTGTATACGCTAGCAAGGAGTAATCTAAAAAAGAATTTAAGAACACAATTCCATTTTAAATAACATCAACGTTGATAAAATACTTAGGAATAGTGCAAGGCTTCTACACTGAAAATTACAAAACATAATGTCTTTGTTTGCTGAAAGAAATTAAAGGAAACTACCTACATAAACGTGAGGCCATCTCATGGTGATGGAAATTGTTAGGATGGCAACAGAACAGATGCGATGTAAGGATTCAGTGTCATTCCTGTGAAAAGGCCCCAAGGCCTTTGTGGAAAAACGTGCAAGCTGATCCTAATATTCACAGCAAATTTCCAGGGAAGAAAAGAGCCATAAGGATCTTCAAAAACAAAATCAGGTTGGAGGCTCACCCTTCCCAAACGTAATTCGTAATTAGTACAAAGCCACAGTAAGGAAAACATGGTGACACTGGCATAGAGATATACATAGAGATCAATGGAATTGTATTGAGGACCCAGAAATAAACCCGTCGGTCTAAATCAGTAGATTATTTTTTAACATACACATTAAATTTATCATTGTCATTTACAGCTTTAATTTATGAAACACAGAAATACGCTTTTTTTCTATTTTTTCTGTTCCTTTTTTTTTTTTGGTAAGGAGGGCGCAGCTCACAGTGGCCCATGTGGGGATTTAACCAGCAACCTCGGTGTTAGCAGCACCATGCTCTAACCAAGTGAGCTAACAGGCCACCCTCAGAAAGACATTTTTAAAAGTGCTCTATGACCGGAATTTAAACGCTACAAATATTAGTTTTGTGAGTGTAATTTGTATAAATTACAATCCGATAGTTGGAGATTTCTTTTCAGTATGGTTACTATACAAATGAAATAAATGGCAAAAGGACTTAATGGCAATATTTTGTTATCTATGTATTATCAGATACTTTAGGACCTAAACCAAGATTCTGAGTGTTCAGAGTTCATTTACTGTGTTTCATCTTTAAATACTTCCCTACCTGTATTCTGAGTCAAGTCACTTGATGAAAGGGTGTGACTTGGGATAGCATTTTGTTTCATACCAAAACTTTTCCTATCTACAGTCACCACCTTCAAGGAATTAACATTACAAGGCCAAAGTAATCTGCTGGGTCCCTTTTTCGAACAGTTTGCAAAAAATTGTGGCAACACCCTCGAAAGCCAAACAGATACCCCCAAAATGGGACAATCACGCACGGTCCTGTAAAGTATGTTAAGTTTTCCCCCATCTAAAAGTTAAGCTATAAAATATATGAACTACAGTTGACTTGGTTTCAGGAGAAGCACATCTGAGGATTTACGTTAGTGTTCTCATCTTCAGGCATTACCAGGGAGTCTGTAGGCCACCATGCGATTTACTCTGGATGATGGCAGTGAGGCAGGAAGGCAGACTTGCTCACAATTGGTGATCAACTATAGTCCTGACTCTTCCCATTTTTCAGGCACAACCTAATATTTGTATAAATCAGTAGATCAAATGAACAAGAAACTTCCAATAGTGGCAGGAATGCCACTGTAGCTGTGATCTGTCTGAACACAGAACGAGTTTCATTTTGGAGACCTTTCTGAGCCTTTTCTCTGAGTGGACTGTCATTTTTGGCAGTCTTGTCACAATCAATATCAATTATCATCTTTTAAGGACCTCACCCCTTTCAATATTTGAGAGGACTGCCACCAGTTTCTGAACTGAAACTTTCTGTAATGAAATGTCCAGTTGTCCCACCACATGATTTAGGTATTTCATGCGTTCAGGATGAGTAGTTACAGGCGAGGTGAGGCCACGTTTCGGCGTTCGGCGTCGGAGTCAAGGTTTCAGGTGGATGTATGCACGCATGTTATATCCTACCATGCTGTTGGCGTCAAATAGAAACTCAGCCGCAGTTGTACTGCTCCCATGCAGGAAGGTGGTCGCAGGGCCATGTCCAGACCCACAAAGGCCAGACACCCTGACATTGGGGAAAGAAGGGTTTTCCAACAAATGGTACTGGGCAAATGACCATCCAAATGAAGAGAAATGAAATTGGACCCCAACCTCACACCACACACAAAACTTAAAATACATGAAGGGCTTAAATACAGGCAGCAAAAGTATAAACTCTCAAACAAAACGTGGAGATACATTTTCATGACCTTGGATTAGCGATGGTTTCTTAGATATGACAGCACATACAACAAAAAAAAAAGATAAATTAGACTTCCTCAAAATTAAAAACATACATGCATCAAAATAAGCAATCCAGAAAGCGAAAAGACACGCCATAAAATGGAACCAAATACGTACGCATTATATATCTAATAATAGTCTGCTATCCAGGAGACAAAGAACTTTTACAACTCAAGAACAAAAAAAGAAAATGACTAACATTTTAAAATAGAATTGAATAGAACCTTCTCCAGATGAGACCTGCAAAGTGTCAACAAGCACAGTAAGATGTTCCACATCCTCAGTCCTGATGCAAATGCAAATGAAAACCACATGTGATACCCCCTCACATAGTACCAGAAGGGCTATAATCCAGAAACTAAAACTAACAAACAGCAGCAACATTGTAGAAAAATTAGAACCCTTAAACATTGAACGTGAAAAATTACAATGGTGTGGCTTCTGCATACAACACTTGGAAATTTCCACCCCACAAAAAAATGCCCATGTGGCTCCACAGACCCACTTCTAGAAATATACCCCCCAAATTGAAAACAGTTGTTAAAGGTGGATACATGAATCCACAGAAGCGCTCTTCACAATAGCAGAGACTTAAACAATTCAAATGTCCATCTTAATCAGCAGTGGAAACTAAGTGACCAATCCTGCAGCTACACCAGGATTCTTTAGCTTGATGCAATTATGAACATATTTCATAACTTCTAGAAATATGTTTCCTCTTAGCACAAAAATTCTAACGTGGCAGAAGACATGTTTACTAATACACCCAAAAATATTTAGTTCATCTACAATAAATAGCAAAAAAGTTGATAAATCAATGTTCAGTACTTAGTGTGTCATTATTCTGCTACTTGGAAATGCTCTAGACATTCAATAATGATGCATCATTTAATTTATAGGATAAAACTTTATAATTTCCAATTACCAAAGACACCTGGAAAATCTTTTCCATGTATATATACAATGTAATTATCACTTAAAAGTTTACCTTTTATTTTAATTGTACCTATTTGATATAGTAGTTAAAACTTTGAGATTTCAAAGTCAGTAATGACCAAAGCTATTTTCTTGACATATTTTTAACAGATAACTAATTTTTATAAACCCAGTTAGAAAAAATTGTATTTTGTGCTGATAATTTTCAAACGCATGACTGTGTAATCAAACCAAACTAAAACCAGCTTTAACATCAACTATTTCACCAGATCATAAAGTATTTCTGTTTGTTTGTATTTTATTTCTTACTTTATATAATCATTTAACTTGTTCAAGCCAATCAAATATCACAAACTGGTAACACCGTACGGAGCTACAAAACGTCTTACCACACACAAACACAAACTGGTTTCACACAGAGATCACAAATTAACAGAGTTAGTAACAACTATAGAGAACACACACGATGTTTTACCAAGAAAACAGCTGGTTGTCACAAGAGTTCTATAACACAATGTAAATTTATAAGTTTTCCCCATTCCAAGGACCCATCGTCTTGATGTGGACAGTGAGGTCTAAATAGTGAGACACCAAGCAGCCTCTGTACAGCTCAGGCCAGGAAGCCAGAGGCCCCTCCACACCGAGTGCAGAGGAAGCAGCCCTCCCAGAGCCAAAGGGTCACCCCCAAAGACAGTCAGACAAAGCACAGACCTTCATCACATAGGCAGTAGGGATGGTGGGGTGGACAGAGTGTCTCAGGTCTCCCACAAAATGTGAGGCACCTCCAGCCCCAAACCCACTAATCTGTGGCCCCGAGCAGGTGCTACTAGACCGGGATCTGACCAGCACTAAAGGGTAAGGAAGGCTGGGGGGGACAGATGCCCCTTATGGGCAGAGGCCCCTCAGAACACAGTCCCCTGGGAGCTGGCACAGCCAGGCAGAGGTGCACTGGGAACCCCAGCTTATCTCACTGGCCACCAGGTGCAATGGAGTAAGTGCACCTGGCCGAAGGTGGGGACCAAAGAGGATTAGCTTCCTTGGTCACAAAGCCAAGCTCCCAGGACTCAGAACAAGAAGGAAAGAAAAACCTAAAGAGACTTTTAGAGAGGGACCCACAGCAAAGTTTGTCTCTGCAGACACGGGTCTGGAGAGAAACACTTAACTCCCCAGCCAGTGGGGCCGGCTCCAATGACAGTCTTACTGGAGCCTGTGCCTGTGTTCTGTCCCCATGGTAGTTCCTTCTTAGGGCAAAGGATACGCAAGACACAGACACAAGAAACAAAGAACATCTCTGGGAGGAAAGAATAAAGAACATCTCAGGGAGGAAAGAATACAGAAAACCCTCGAGTCTCTAGGTGCAGGAAGTAGCTGCACAGATACTTTTTCTGCCTACCTAAATTCAGAAAGCAGACAAAGGCCTCGCACCCCTGCTATCTTCTGTCCAACTGCTGACAGAGACCAGGAATTGTAATCTATGAGCACCTAGAATTCACACACACACACACAAATTCCAAAGACAGTGAGGAGAAATCAGGTAAATATAACATTTTAGACAAAGGTGGCAGTTGGCTCTTAGGCTTTAGACGTAAAAATGGGAGATTTACACGTAATTCGGGAAAAGCTAAACACACCTGGCAGGTAAAGTTTTGTGAGGCTCCTGCATGGAGTCTTCCTGTCTACTGCTAAGGGGATTGTGCTCAGGGTTTTATTTGTGCTTCATAGTCTTTCAGGAGGCTGGGAAAGGGGAGCCAGGCTGGAAAGGGGAGGCTTGTATTGTTAAAACTGCCCCTTTGAAATTTTTATTTTATTTACCTCAGCGGGCCTGGGACAGTTGTGGGCTCTGTTTCCATTTCAGATCTACTCAGCAGAGGGTCCAGGGTGATGCTGAGACTTTCTCACGTCTATCGGACTGAAAAATCAGCTTCCATTTTTCTCAGGTTTCTGATTGGTTATTAAATCCTTTCAAGCCAGTTTCAACATACCAGTTCTCAAAATCTTAAATCTCCGTAAAGATTTTTAACACTTACACATCTCTTGATTTTCTCTTCTGCGTATTTTAAATCTAATGTTGACATTAGCATCTATTAAGACCCAAGAAGCTGAAGAACTAATTCAAAATCTTAAGAATAGTTAAATTTCCTTGTATCCGTTAGTATTAAACATGTGGTCTATCTCTAGGGTCCAAAAAAACAGCTTTGTTATGAGAGTTCTCTAACACATTTTCCAATTTAGAAGTTTTTCCAATTCAAAGGATCCATACTCTGGCCACTGATGGTAGGATTTTAATAGCTACTCAAACCAAAAAGCCTTTTGACAGCTTGACCAAGGAAGCCAAAGGCTTTCTGTCACTGTGGTATTTCCTTGTCAGGACCAATGACACAAGAGACATAGAGACACAAAAAATGACCATCTCTGGAAGGGAAGGCGGGAAGGGAGGGTCAGGGTTGGAGATTAGGGTCCAGGGTCCCTGGTAAGGTGTCCTACTCAGGCCCTAGTGTCTGGCTATGTGGGACAATGGTCCATTTAGAGGTCTGGATCTGGGGTCCATGGTCCAGCTCTGGTGTGTTCTCTTATCTGAACACACAGGTGAGTACACATGTGAGTACTTTCGCCAAACTGGTTTCCCACGCACATTTCCTCCAGGCCCTATTGAAGTGATCACTTCATTAAAGAAAACCTGTGGACATATCCCCTCATGAGAGGGAAGAGAAAAAATAAACATGTGGGATTACATCAAACTAAAGAGTGTTTTCCCAGCAAAGGAAACCATCAATAAAACAAAAAGGGATCCCAATGAATGGGAAAAGGTATTTGCCAATGATATATCTGATAAGGGGTTAATGTCGCAAATTTATAAAAAAAACACTCAACTCAACTCCAAAAAAACAAACTACCCAATTAAAAATGGGCAGAGGACTTGAAGAGATATTTTTCTAAAAAGGGCATACAGATGGCAAACAGACATATGAAGAAATGCTCAACCTCACTAACCATCAGAGAAATGCAAATAAAAACCACAATGAGATACCACCTCACCCCAGTCAAAATGGCTATCATCAATAAATCAACAAACAACAAGTGCTGGCGTGGATGTGGAGAAAAGGGAACGCTTGTGCACTGTTGGTGGGATTGCAGATTGCTGCAGCCACTATGGAAAACAGTATGGAGGTATCTCAAAAATCTGAAAATGGAACTACCCTATGATCCAGTAATTCCACTCTTAGGTATCTATCCGGAGAAATCCAAAACTCCAATTCAAAAATCTTTATGCACTCCTATGCTTATTGCAGCACTCTACACAATAGCCAAGACATGGAAACATCTGAAATGCCCATCGGTAGACGACTGGATTAAGAAACTGTGGTACATTTATACAATGGAGTATTGCGCAGCCATAAAGAAGAAAGAAATCTTACCATTTGCAACAACAGGAATGGACCTAGAGAACATTATGTTAAGTGAAATAAGTCAGACAGAGAAAGACAAATACCATATGATCTCACTTATATATGGAATCTAAAGAAAAGAATAAGTGAATGAACTAATCAGAAACAGTTTTGGGGACAAAGAGGAAAAACTGAGGGTTGCTAGATGGGTGGGGTGGGGATAAGGGGGAAGGTGAGGGGATTAGAAAACAGTCGGTAACCACAAGATGGCCACGGGGTTTTGAAAATTGATTTGGGGAATGTAATCAATAATGTTGTAAAGATTTTGTAGGGTATCCGATGGACACGTGTCCCATTTGGGAGACCACCTCAGGGATGATGTGGATGCCTGATCACGGCACTGTACACCTGAAGCTGAACAATAATGAATGCCAACTCTAATTTTATATATATAGATATGTGTATATATATGTATGTATATACTTACAAGTGGAGTACAGCATTAGGAATCGAGACAGTGGAAATGTAATGGCTGTGTGCGATGTCAGAGGGGTAGTGGATGGGGGGAGAAGGGTTCACACAGTGTGAGGGATATAAATGATAAATGTCTAAGTATTACTTTGTCTTGTGCACCTGAAACTAATAAAAATATATTTGATAACTAGGATACTTCACTAATTTTGGCAAACCTACATGACCTAGTTCTTCAAAATCAACAAGATTCTTCTCTCCTGAAAGAACTCTCCCTCACAGTCTCAAATAGATAGGCAGTCCTTAAGACAAATAACTAATTTATAACTGTTTCTAAAACCACATAGTGAGTCCATTTCCGTCACTATTCATTGCCATTGGTACAGCAAGAAGAGAGGGGCTCATGCACACTATGTTTTCTTTGATAGTGAAAAGGGGAAAAAATTCCTGAGTCTTCAAGAGGGGAAAGATCAATTTTTAGCCTCCCAAATGCACAAAGATGATGGGAACTTTGGTGCCATTATAATTTTGATTGAGCAATGTTGAACGAGGTTTTAACTGTTTTTTGAAATAGGGAGATTTTCTAAACTAACCGAAAATGAACGTCTTGCACACTACATATTTTTATTTCTGAACTGTAAGCTGCAAGCCCGATGGAATCAATATACCCTAATTTCCTACATCCTCATACAAATTAATATTTTACTAATATTTATCAATAATAGAACCATATATTTTATTTTAGGTTTTAGTAAAAATAACTTGTATTTTCACAAGAAATATATTTTAATTTCATTTTAAAAAAAAAGAAAACCTGTGAGTCTCTACTCTCGAGAAGCTAGGTTCACAAATATATTTTCCTGCCAGTCTACTTGTAGAGGAGGGGAAAAGGACGTGCAGCACTTCTAAATTCTCTCAAACCCTGCATAAATACATACACCAGAAAGGCTCACAGCTTGAACAAAAACACCGCTTACCTCTGGCGGCAGACGTCCTTGCCAGCTGCGGTGGTTGCCAGGAGCCAGCAGTGCCATGGCCATTAATTCTCCTTGCAGGCTTCCCCAATACTGTGGGGGCTTCACAATTATTTGTTTTGCTCTGACCTAGTAAGTGTGTTATTGGAGAGCAGGTCAGTCATCACAGGAAGGCATTCCAGGATGTAGGAACAACTCGTGAACAAAGGCAAGCAGGAGGAGGATTTGTTTTTAAAAAGAAAATATATCCCCAAAATGCAGGAGTGCACAGGCACAGGAGGAGAGCGACTGTGCTGAAACAAACAAAATTTAGGATTATATTTTAATGAGGGTGGGAAACAATCAGGAGTGGAGTCACAGGTGGAGCCTAGGGCGTTTCCAGGGCGTTCCCAGGGTGTGTCTCTGCTGATCACTCCCTCCCATCAGGAAGAGGGATTTCCTTGTGGGAACTGTCCTGAGGACACAGGGGTGGAGATTTTTCCCAGCCTGCAATGCTAATAGTGTTATAACCCTTTACAATTAGCTGTAGCTGTAGCATTTCTGAGGAGTGATCTCATCTCCCTTTTCTTTGTTTCACAAATCATCTTCCTTCCTTTCCTTCTGTCTGTCCCTGAGGCACTGTTCTCTCTGTCCAGAAGAACAACTTCTTCTAGCTGAGCTAATCATCAAATTAAGAATCGGTTAATAAGATAAAATTGAATTTTAACCTACGTGCATGGGGAATTCACATATGCCAGTCGTCTAAAAGTACAACAGCTGCAATTACGTACAGTTCATAATACTTGATAGTAATAAATGATCATGTCCATGGTTAGTGTATTGATTTCAACTTTATCCTTATTTTTATGCTAGTTGGGCCTTTATGCACCTTACTTTAGTAAACGTGTACTTGTTTGAAAGGTCTTATAAACTGAATGAATGCCCACTAATGTGAGATATAAGTCATTCCACTCAGCAAGGTAATTTTTTCAGGGGATATTGTTACGGAAATCTTTTTCATCGCACTGTAGTTACATGAATATCAGATGTAATGACATGTACAACCTAAATAAGACAGGATAACCGAGAATGTACACGTTGTAAAAATACACATATTTCTAAAGTTAGCCCTGTGGACAGATAGGTGTTGTGGCGTGGAATTTACAAAAGGTAAAAGCATTCACAGACTCTACAAAGGAAGCTTTTATGATAGTTAGGGCAGAGAGAGAATGCCCATGGCAGTGTCCAACAATGACGGCTGCCTCTGGTAAGAAAGAGAGAAACACGGGGGGTTGGGGGTGAGGGGGAGTCGCCGGCACAGAGTCCAGTGTCTGAGGGTGGACAGCTGCACCTAACTTTGGGTTAGCTTTTTCTTACGTAGGAAAGGAGGAGTCGGTCAGGCTGGTTTGAGGTCTGACATCCTTCCTGGGGTCTGGTCTGTTTGAAGACAAAGATATGTCCGGACTCCAAACTAGGAGTTAGCCATAGAGGCCTGGGACTCGAATGCATCACCAGTAAAAAAGTGCAAGAAGTTGTAAATTGGATTCCAGTGTCCAGGTGCCTGGGGATTACGAAATTGCTCTGTCCCAGGTTAGGATGTTAGTTCACGAGGTATGGGTTTACTTGAGAAACGGAACAAACAGTTAATCATTGAGGGGAGAAACAAAGAGAAAATAACTGAATATCAGGTGGATCAATAACTGGGTTTAATTACAGGTGGCTAGATAGCGAGCTATGCGGTGAGTCACACTGCAAACTAGCTAAGTCTAAGTGTGTTATTCATTCCCCGAATCTCACCGTTACAATAGAGGCATGCAGTGGGAGGAGTGGGCGATGCGATGTTTGCAGACCCAGGCCCCATATGCAGTAACACTGCCTCGTCCTCTCATTATAGTAAATAAGGTCCAGGCACTGCTGCCAGTGTCCCACACACAACTCAGTGCACATGGGGCCGCTACCACTTCCCTGGAGGTGGAATAAGACAGACAAACAAGGGTTGGGAGTTGGGGAGGAGGAAGGACGGACACACAGCATGGGACACCGACTGGTACAGACGCACTGAGGCTGAGTTGAAGTGGCTGCCTCCCCACCAGACTGCGGTGGTGCCCGGTGCTGGCCTCCGTTATAAAGGCAGTGCCCCGGCGCTGGCAGTCACCCTGGGACCCTGGGGCAGGCCTACAGGGTCCGCGGATCGCCGCCGGGCTCCGAGCCCCGCCTGGGGTCCCGCATGCGGGAGGAGAGGACCGGCCCCAGGCACCCTCCTCGTGTGGGTGGTGTGCATGCCCGCCTGCCTGCTTTTCCCCTGTGCTGGTCTCTCCTGGGGCCCGAGGGCACCTGCGCTCCATACTCATGCCATTCGGTCCTGGCTCTTTTGGTGCTGGGGGCGGGGCCAACGAGGCGGGCGGGAAAGGAGGGCACCCTGCGCTCCTGGGAGATGAAAGGGGGGCGGGGAGGGGTCGCGGTGCCGGCCATCAGAGACGGAGCTATCCGGTGGGGTGGGGCGGGTGGCCTTCCCCTTGGTCCGGTGTCCGGCGACACCCCGAGTCTCTGTGTCGGGACCCAGGTGCAGCCAGAGCGATGATCTTCCCCTGGGCTCAGTCCCGACGTCCCAAGGACCAGCACGTCCTTGGCTGGAGAAAGCCGCCCAAGGCCTAGGCAGGTTTGCGCCTGCAGACAGACCTGGGCTTGGGCCTTGGGGGCGGGGCGAACGGCTGCTGGCACAGGGCTTGCGGGAGGGAAGGGGACTAAGAACGGGGTTGCGTGAGGGGGAGCCCAGGCCGAAGGGCCTGGCGTTTGGCCGGGACAGCGAGATTGTAGTGCCCTGTGGCTCACCCAACCCTGTCCCCGTGCCCTCCAGCCCGCACAGCACCATCCCTGGCGTGGGTTTATTAGGCGGGCTGCGCCACTCCCGGAGGACGAGGGGCGGGGCGGCCGCAAAAGGAGTGGCGGGCCTAAGCCTAGGGCACCCGGTATTCCCGGGCGGTCCCCCATCCAAGTACTGACCAGGCCCGACCCTGCTTCGCTTCCCAGATCAGAGGAGATCGGGCGCGTTCAAGCCGCTGTGGCCATAGACGCTGGGAGCAGGCTCCCGGCGCCACAAGAGCGGCGGACCGCCCTGTATGGTGAGCGCGAACCAGGCTGCCGGGCTGCTCCCGTCCGGAGCATCTCCCCGCTGGCCGGCTCCGCCAGGGCCCCGCCCCCCGCCTGCTCCCCGCCTCCTGCAAACGCCGCCTGGGTGGACTGCCTTTGGCTCCTTCCCGCAGCGAAGCCCCTTCGCGCCATCTGAGGCTCC
This sequence comes from Rhinolophus hipposideros, assembly GCF_964194185.1. Taxonomy (NCBI): domain Eukaryota; kingdom Metazoa; phylum Chordata; class Mammalia; order Chiroptera; family Rhinolophidae; genus Rhinolophus; species Rhinolophus hipposideros. The sequence goes on along the minus strand of NW_027669196.1, from coordinate 1,571 downwards.
ACGGGGCCGCTACCACTTCCCTGGAGGTGGCAGAAGACAGACAGTCAGGGGTTGGGAGTTGGGGAAAAGGGGGGACGGACGCACAGCATGGGACACCGACTGGGACAGACGCACCAGGTCTGAGTTGAAGTGGCAGCCTCCACACCAGACTGCGGTGGTGCCCTGTGCTGGCCTCCGTTATATAGGCAGTGCCCCGGCGCTGGTAGTCACCATGGGACCTAGGGGCAGGCCTCCAGGGTCCGCGGATTGCCGCCGGGCTCCGAGCCCAGCCTGGGGTCCCGCATGCGGGAGGAGAGGAGCGGCCCCAGACACCCTCCTTGTGTGGGTTGTGTGCATGCCCGCCTGCCTGCTTTTCCCCTGTGCTGGTCTCTCCTGGAGCCCGAGGGCAGGTGAGCTTTCTACTCCTGCCATTTTGTCCTGGCTCATTTGGGGCTGGGGGCGGGGCCACCGAGCTCTGCGAGAAGGAAGGGCACCAGGCTATCCTAAGAGATGAAAGGGGGGCGGGGAGGGCTCGCGGTGCCGGCCAGCAGAGAGGCAGCTATTCGGTGGGGTGGGGCGGGTGGCCTTCCCCTTGGTCCGGTGTCGCGCGACACCCCGAGTCTCTGTGTCGGTGCCCAGGGGCAGGCAGAGCGATGGTCGTGCCCTGGGCTCGGTCCCGAGGTGTCAAGCACCAGCATGTCCTTGGCTGGAGAAAGCCGCCAAGGCCCAGGCAGGCCTGCGCCTGCAGGCAGATCGGGGCTTGGGCCTTGGGGGCGTGGCGAACGGCTGCTGGCAGACGGCTTGCCGGAGGGAAGGGGACTAAGAAGGTGGTGGGGGGGAGGGGGGAGCCCGGGCCGAAGGGCCTGGCGTGGGGCCGGGGCAGCGAGATTGTAGTGCTGTGTGGCGCCACCCATTCCTCTCCCCCTGCCCACTAGCCCCCCCAGCGCCACCCCTGGCCTGGGTTTATTAGGCGGGCTGGGCCACTCCCGAAAGACGAGGGCCGGGGCGGCCGCAAAAGGAGTGGCGGGCGGAAGCAGAGGGCACCCGGTATTCCCGGGCGGACCCCATCCAAGTACTGACCAGGCCCGACCCTGCTTAGCTTCCCAGATCAGAGGACATCGGGCGCGTTCAAGGTGCTGTGGCCACAGACGCTGGGAGCAGGCCCCCGCGCCACAACCATAAAATATCTAGAAGAAAATATGGGAAGAAACTTCATGGACATTACCCGGAGTAAGATTTTTACTGATATATCCCCTCGCGCGAGCGAAGTAAGAGAAAAAATAAACATGTGTGATGACATCAAACTGAAAAGTTTTTTCACAGGAAAGGAAACCATCAATAAAACAAAAAGGGATCCTACTGTATGGGAAAAGATATTTGCCAATGATATATCTGATAAGGGATTAATATCACAAATCTATAAAAAACTTACTCAACTCAACTCCAAAAAAACAAACCACCCAATTAAAAAATGGGCAGAGGACTTGGGGAGACATTTCTCTAAAAAGGACATACAGAAGGCAAGAAGACATATGAAGAAATGCTCAACCTCACTAACCAGCAGAGAAATGCAAATAAAAACCACAATGAGA
>NW_027669197.1:0-28071 GCF_964194185.1 Rhinolophus hipposideros | reverse complement strand
CTATGGAGAGAGGTAGAGAGAGGTGCCCAGGGCTCTATGATCTTAATCTCGGAGGGGTTACTGGAAGGAGGGAACAGGGCCCAGGAAGGCCCAGAACTTGCCATGCCCATTCCTCAGCTTCCTGGGTACTTATAAAATGCTCTGCAGCTCCAAAGAAAGGGATGGAGAGACTGAATCCATTTAGAGAAGGAGATTAATCAGTTCTCCTAGAATCAAGCATCAGGCAGAGGCTTTGTGTTTGTTTTTCATTTTGTTTTGGCAAGGAAGAAGCAACTGCAGCACCTTGCTTATTTTGGATGGGTGCGATGAGTAGTGGGGGGCCCACCACCGGCCAGCTCCCTGAGGATGGTGACGGTGACTGTCTGTGGTCTAAATGAAGAGATGTTAAAGAATGGGGGTGGGTGGAGCTTGATTTGCCAAGTGACTACATAATTGGAGTGCTGAGTGGATTTGAACTTTAACATAGCTGTAATCCACAGCACCTAAACCATGCTGGTACTGTTTAGAAACACAGCACGTCTTATGTGTTTTTAATATCTAATTTTATCTTATCAGACCCCTTCATTTCTCAGCCTTGGCAGATAATACCAAGAAACTTTTTCTGTGTCTTTGGACTGCCTTTGGGAGGGTGGTGTGTATATGTGCGGGTGGCTGCATGTGGGAGCACGCCCGTGTGTACACGTCTGTGGAGAGGGTTGGTCCTCCCATGAATGCACATGGTCAGAGACTTGGGCAGCCCTGCAGGTCTCTGTCTACAGTGACATCCGTCAGGAAGGGAGGCACGCACTCAGTTTATCTGCCCTAGGCCATCAACCTGGCTGCTCAGATTGAACTTCATTCTGCCCTTCCTTTTTTGCTCACCTTTTCCCACCTCTGGAACCACATGAAGGCTCTTTCAATGTGGTCTCAAATTACCCTTCATGTTTCTGAGCCCAGTCCCTTCTTGGTTCCTGATTTGCTTTTGACCTTGGGCTCATATCTGCCCTCAGCTCTTTGGACCCTTTGCTGAAGGAATACCATCTTACTTTATTAGACTATTTATACACCTTTCACTCTGAGTGTGGCATAGTAGGAAAAAACAAAACAAAACTCAAACACCACTGAACTAGGGGTCAAAAGATAGACTCTGCTATTAAGTAGCTCAAAAATGTGGGCAAATATCTACTTCCCCTGGGCCCCAATTTCCTCCTCTATTAAAGGAGGGGATTGTTTGAGTTAATTTGTAAGGTCTTTTCTGTCCCCTAGATTCTAAGGCTTTCTTTGCAAGAGTTTCCAATCTAGAACTGCCCCAAGAGTGTCCACTTTGTAACAGGGCACTTTAGTTACCCATTGTCCCTTACAGCCTAAGTGCTTTTGTGGGCAAGTGCTGTGGATTTTTATATACTTTAAATGGTGCCCAGAATACACGGTGAGTGTCCCACTCAGAGGGAGAGTCTACCTTGTTGATGTTTTGGTTCAACGACAGTTCAAATTATTAATAACAAAGAGTAATAAATAACACCTTAGTCCTTACATATTGTCTTTCACCCAAAGATATCAAAGTGCAATTTATGAAAATCCATTTTTAATGAAATATTAAGCACTCTCTATTTCTCCTGACCCAATGGATTTACAAGGTCTCTATTTTTCTCCATGTATCTCCCTATTTATAGCTGGTAAATGCTATCATATATTATACATCTTTATGACTTTCTCAATGCTTCTGTGGTTTCAGAATCACCCTTCATATGTTTTCTGATCAAATTCTCTGAGATGGATTCTTGGCTTCCAGTCTGGGCATTGCAAGGTAAGGGGTTATGTGCACGGAAAGTGATGCCAGGAAATTGGTTTTATTCCCTATTCCCTGCCGACTCACTGAATCACTATAGGCAAATCAATAAACCTTAGATACTTTGGTTTCTCCTTCAGGAAAATAAAGTCGATAATAGGCTTACAGATAGACACTAAAGTCTACCAGCTTTCCCTGCTGACTCCAATGCCTGCACAACACAGGACAGATGTTAGAATGGAAGCTATGTCACAAGTAACAAATGAGTGTTGTTAAATTGGGAGAATTCAAGTTCTGAAAGCCACTGACTCTTAAGTCAAATCTCAAGGCCAAAAATTTTCAGGCTATCAGTTCGCAGTGAGATGCCCATAAATGCTGAGAAAACTCAGTGGATTGTCAGCGTGTGATACACCCAGGTAGGCATATATCAAATGTCATGATCAAATTATAACATCTACTTTAAAAGCTGGATGTCATAGATGGTATACATTTACGTTCGTTTTAAAAGAAACTTTCTAATATGATTGCTTTATCACCCAAAGGAAAACCAGAAATATGTTTAAGATGACCCTTGTTTTCTTAAGAAGTGGGGATAGAAAAAAGTATAAATATATATATATATATATATATATAATGTTATGTTGAACATAAAGATTTCTTCAGGTGTATCTCTGTAAACCAAGTTTAAAAAACGATTCGGGGCACAAAGTGGTTTGGATAATCCGTTTGGTGTCTTGCTGAATTCTGAACATAATCCAACACTTGCCAATTGATTCTTGAGACCTTTGGTTTATTTTCAGTAAGACAATCTGAAATCAGCAGCACTTCACAGATTTTCTGATTTGCACCTCTGGGAGAGGGGTGTGGGCATCTGCCAATTAAATTGGCTGCTATCCAACATCCCAGTTTGGTTATTATCTACATGTCCCCTCCCAACCAGGAAAAGAAAATCAACATGTCTTGACCATGCCTGAAAGCTTATAGGACATAAACTATAACACTATGTAAAATAAAAGTATATATAATGTATTATAATACATACATACATAATATATACATACATATATATACATATATACATACTATATATATGTATACATACATATAATAATATATACATACATATATTATAATACATTATATGTATATATATTATAGATAACATATACATATTATATATTATATATAATATATATAATATTTAACACATATGTTATATATGTAGATATAATATATGTTATATAATATATATTAATAAATATCTAGCCATAAAGCATCACTGAGGGTTTCTGAGGTCAACTTTTCTGTTTTTCACCCCATTTCTAGTCATCGTCACCTTTCCCTGATGACCCGTCCGTAAGTCCCCAATGAAAATTATGCCATGACTTTGGCACTGTTGACAGCAATGAGTGTTCCGCCTGCCTACCTTGGAGGCCTCTAGGCAGCGGGATTTTCTGCTAGGCCTAAGTCCTTCTCCTATGCACCATTAATCTCTGCCGTCAACATCTGGGTGTCGGGACAGTGTAGAGCTCTACGTCCAACACCACAGCCCTTGAGCTCCTTGGTGGAAAGAGGCAGTGCAGGCTCATGGTGTTACCTGGCTGTTGAACCTTCCTCAGCGAGGCAGGCCCTTGGTTGCCAGACACAGACTCGCCTTTGAGCACTGTCTTCGATTTGAGCATGGCTTCCGTGTTCAGTCTGCACACACCTGTCTCTTCCTTTCCTATGGTGTGACCTACAGTTTATTTCTATTTTGCTGTAAATATCTGAATGCAACCAGCTCCAGGGACTGCAAAGAAAGCAGGAAATTTTTCAAAGACAGCACAGTGCTGCGGCCCTGAGGTAAAAACTGTGCAAGAGACGTTCTTCCTCTTCTTCCTTTTTGAAAATAAATATTTCTCTCCACTAATAAATGTTTCATTGCACCCAAAGTTCTCCTTTTCAATCTGCTTGGCGCAGACACTCAAGGAGGAGAACAAAGCAGGCAGAGAAGAGAAGTGGCAGGAGTGAAGGGCAGACACTGGGGAAACCAAGAGCAGCACATTTTAAAAATTCGTCTCAGAAACAATTGTTCCAACTCATCCTCACTGCAGAACCAAGTGCCTGTCCTCCCTCCCCACCCCCTTCCCTTACATTTTCTCTGAAACCAGCCATGGGATCGACATGTAAAAATAAATGGTTAATCAATGGATGCCATCCTGTTTAATTACTTTGTTGCATCAAACAGGCAACGGGTGGTGGTGGGGTGGGGGTGGACACACTTGGGGAAAATGATGTTAAGGTAATGGACTTTTTTGTTCCTTTTTGTAAATCATGGTCCTGATATTTCTCTCTTAGAACTCCTCCTTAAAGACTATAAAAATTATTTTTCAAGCTGCTTTCGTTCTAGTGGACGTGGGAACTTAGCCAGACAGAGTAAGAAGGGATGTGTCTCTCTCATATATACTATATATGGGGGAGATAGGGACTTGGAGGGGGGGTCAGGATGGGGGTAGGACAAAGAAAGTTCCCTCACCACGAAATGTTCATTTATGACCATGATGCCCTCCTATCTCCTCCTCCTTTACTTTCGGGCTTTTTGTCATCCAGCACTTTTGCTGATGTGAAGTGGGAGATGGAGAAGCAGGAGCGTGTCATGGGGTGTAGGGTGGTGGAGGCCGGTGGGTTTCTTTCTGGGGGTGGGGGGGAGGTGGGGGGATGGGGATGTGCGTATCCCCATCTGTGTGTGCCTTGTGGGGCCGTTAGATTTACTGCAGGATTATGTTACCCCCATTGAGACGCTGAGCCCTGGAACACAGCATACTAACAGGATTAGAGTTTCATGATTTGAGACAGGAAAGCATCAGGGAGGAAAGGAGAGGAAGGTCGCTCAGGGATTTGGGGCTGGAGGGGAGATGGGGTGGGGGAGAGTGCAGCATCAGAGCAATGAGGGGATGGAGGGATTGGCCAACATCCTCCTGTAAAGGTGGGGGGAGAAACACAGGCATTCTAACTGGGTGGGAACGGCCCTCCACACTGAAAAGCCTCCTAAAACAGACACTGCCACATTTTTTAAGGAGATGCCTCTAATTTGCAGGTGGGCAGAAGAGAAAGTGAAAGGGTCAAGGGAGTGAGGTTCCTGAACCTATCAGCCATCTGCATTCAATCTCTTCAGGAGGGGAATCTCAGCAAACCAGAGCAGGGAAATGGTGACGGCAAACAACCTGACCATCTATCAGACGAAATGCTATCTCCAGGTCTCATCTAGAGACTCTAGAGTTAGGGCAAAGAGAGTGTTTTCCCAGCCCAAGCAAAATTGTGACACCCTTCCAGATCCCCTGCTTATTTGCTCTGTCCCTCTGTGCACAGCAGTGGCCTGGGAAACAGGTGGGATTTAGCATCAGGCTGAAAGAGCCAGGGAGGCTGGCCTCAGCTCCCGGAGACAATTCAGCACCCACGAGAGTTGGGTGAAGCCAGCCATGGGAGCCTGACAGAGAAGAGATTCCAAGCTTATGTATAATGAAATTTTCCCTAGAGCTTCCTAAGTGGAGAGGCTAAAGGTCTGAGCTCATCCCACGGCAAATGGATAAGGAACAAACTTAATTACCTAGGGCCCTGGATTCTCCTCAGTTATAATTGAGGGGGACAGAGAAACGGGGGGATTTAAATTCGGAAATGGTACGGGCCCTTTTCTGAGCACACATAACTCTGGTTAGATGATGCCATCATATCCACGACTTTTGTAATCCAACGTCCATTACTAGCTGACAGTTTGAGTCGCCGTCCTAATCTTCTATACAATAAACAAAAATTACAACATAAAAAGGATAAGGGGAAGCCCGTCATCCACCAGGAGGTTTAAAGAAAACTGTATTTTGCAAAACTCAAAATTATTAATTGGAGGAATGATTGCACTCCTTAGAAAAGCACGAGGCTAAGAGGGGTCACGTTTATCTGGGGCAGCTCCAGTGCAGGCCCCATCAGATGCAGGGAGAGGTCTGGATGACTTATCAGGTCCCTTCCAGACCTCTGATTTTAAAAGAGGCAGATAAATATCCCATGGGGCCTTGTTACTTTTTAAATTGATAACTTGCTTCTGCTCAAGAAGAGCTTTGTGGGTCTAATACATTAATTATATCTGCAGAGAGCCTTCCATCTACAGATCCCAAGGTGCTCTGCCAACAGTAGCTGCAGCACTATTCCATTTGGGTGAACGGAAACACTGAGGCACGGAGCTGTTCAGAGACATTTCCAAGGTCACACAGAGCATCCTCTAAGAATAGACCTCACGTGGTTTGAATTGGGAGCCAACAGATTTGGGGTTGGGGGGGTTGGTTTTCCGACACCATTCTCTCTTCCCCTCTGTCTCTGATATTCTCTCAGAGGTTTTAAAATTCTCAAATGGCTTTCAAACTGATTTGTTTTAATTTAGAAAATAAATATAGAACCAGGGATTTTTGAAGTGGGGTGTGTGTTTTAAAGGGATGTGGCCAAATCAAATGCACAGCAACTCCTTTCAACTCGGCATCCTCAGGATTCTAGGATGGAGCCCAAACGCCAAACTGATGAGCCTGGCACTCTAAGCCATGTAGTCGGTCCCCCAAGCACACCTTGCCTTCAGATCTCCACCATAACAGAGGATCTCCAGGAAAAGGCACACCTCTCGACCCTTAGACTGAACATCTAGGAAGCCAGTTTCCTTCTGGATGAAAGATGATGAGCAAGGCATGGATCAGATTGTCGAGAGCACCCGCCTGGAAATAAAAACCTGGAGACCAGGTGCCTTCTGCAGGGACTCCCCAGTTCCCCAGGTCCCTGGGGCAAATTGCTTGTCTCTGAGAGCTTCAATTCCACAGTCTTTGAAACTGTTACATTCAGAAGCCAATAAGCTGGTGACTGAGGGTTCTCTGAGCCCCTTGGAGGTCATTACATTAATACAAGCTTAGTGCATTTCTGCCACCCACTACGGGGTAATTCTAAAAGCTCTTGGACCCAAACCTTTCCTCATCCCTGTGCTCACCTTCCCATCCTCAGTGTGGTCATCAGGATATATTGAGTACCCCGCTAGACTTTTTCTTTTAGCCCAAATTCCTTCCAAATACATCAGAAAAGCCCAGAAGCACTGTAACTAAGAGAAAGGTAACCAGAGCTGCGTCAACAGATGCCCATGTTTACCAAATAAAGGAGAACTGAAGACAAGGGCTTTTGCTTAGACATATAAGGACAATGGCCTCTGCCACCATCCTGCTACCAGTCTTGGTGTCATTCCCTCCAGGGCAGACTCAGAGAATCAGCATCTCAGAGGTGAGCAGGAACTTGGCCAAGGCCTCCCGTCTTCCAGTGCCTCCATCTTTCTCCACATCTCTCCCTGGGTTTGTGTGTACATAATTGTGACTATAATTATAGACACATCCATGAACCTTCTACCAGTGTATTTACAACACTCTGTCTATGTTTGGGGTGTTATTAATACAACTGGGGAAACCAAAAGCAGTAGTTTTCTGCTTGTGGTTTCTGAGGAAATCTATGTGAAGCAATTTGTATAATCTAAGCAAGCACATGGGCTGGATATGGTCTTCATCAGGCGGACGAGCTCTCAGCCTTGAGGTTATGCCATAAATACGCGTGAGGAGGGCCCGCCCTATAGGAAAAATCATAGGTTCCATATTTATGGCATGTGGAATTGGATTTGGATTTGGGAATGTGCTGTGCATATGGCCTGCCCAACTGGGCTGCATTTTGCCAGGAGGATGCTTGCAATACCCCCGGCAACAGTGTACTTACTGCCTTTCTCAGAGGCACCCTCACCACTACCTGTTAGATGGAAAGAGACTAAGAAGAGGCTGCTCCCGGGCTGGGAGAGACTGGAAAAGAGTCCCTTAGCTTTCCTCGCTTCCTGGCCGCAAGAAGAAAGCCATTCCCCCGTAGGCCCAATGCTGGCCTTAGCCCAGCCTGGGTCCAAATTGTAAATAGTGTTTTGCAAGAAAATAGCACAGCCATCTCCCACCACCTTGGTGCTCATTAATCTTGCTTTTCTCCAATTTCCCCAATTCCCTGGTCTTTTGTACACTGCACTGGTGTTGACAGTGACCAGGGAATAAAATCAAGTTCCCGTATTTCTGCCCCAAACGCCACCATCCTGTGTACTGGTTTGTAACTGCAAACCTTCTGCCTGTACCACGGAGCCGAGCAGGCTGCTGCCTCCATCTCAGCTGTGCTTTGCTCACAGTTCCTGCTATCTGAATTTTGCTTTCAAGCCCAGCACTTAGCACCAGTTACCTTGGCACAGCGCCCACCATCCAGCAGCTACAAAGAAAGACTCAGCGGTACCTCCGGGTATAGACGAAGCCTCTCCCCCCATCGCCCCCAAGTCCCCTCCTCACCCCACCTCCCCTTCGTGGCATCAAATCAAACTGCAGCAGACTTGACAAATCTATTTGGCACGGTTCACTCAGTGATTCCCACCCGGGCAGCCCAGAGAGCTGCAGTGAGGCACATGAACGCTGTGGAATCTGCACATTGGATACAGACATCTGGGGGGTAGATCTGCTAATGAAGGAGAGGCAGAGATCGCCCTTGGAGGGGAGCACTGGGCGGGTCTCCCATGTAGCCTGCGACACTGTGGTGGGGCGAGGGGGCAATGCCTAATTAGCAGGCTTTGCATTCTCCTGCCTCCTTCTAGGTACCAAGAGGATAAATTTCTAATGGGGAGAGAAAGGGCTTTTCCTCTGTTCCAACATCCTTTAGGTGGGCAGGGCTGATTCATAAGAAAAAAACAAACAACAATAAAATTACCCCTGGGGAAAGAATTTTAGCTCAGGGTGGGTGGGAAGGAGAGGCAAACGAGAGAGTAAGAAAGAAAGTGATGTGTCCAATATGAAAAAGTTGATCAGAATGATTCTAAAGGAGCCCAGACAGTGGAATTCAGTTCTCAGGAATATCTTCCCTGCAGAATGAATATAAGGGATGAATCCAGGGAGGACAGCATTCTATCAAAATGTGCAGCGCTAAGGTATTTCCAAAAGCAGATTTCCTACAAATGGTGTTTTAAATAGCATCCTGGCCCATCTGCGTGCTTTTAAAATCAGCTTATGCTACAGTATCCCTCTGGCCAGCACTGCTTAGTCATTGAGCCTGGACAGGGAGGCAGTCAGGTGAACCTCCTTCTTCTCCCCCGGGACACCCCTACCCAGCTACAGGCCCTCACCTGCCTGGCTGAGCTTCTGGGCTCTACCAGTTTCTTCCTGAAAAGGTTGGGTGGATAAAGAAGGCATAAAAACGATTGGGATGGGTTAAGGACTCAGTCCACAGTGCTCCTGGCACCCAAAGCCGACTCAGGCTTGCCATTTCCAAGTGCTATTTGGCCACTCTTCCTGAAACAAACAAAGTCAATGACAAATGAGATGTGGATCTACATGTCAAGGTGTGGAAGTCTTTCACTCGCTTTCTCTGTCCGCGAAGTGGGTAATTTTCGTGTATGTGTGTATGGATACCTAGTAATATCTAGGAGCCACAATTTTCAGACGAAGGGTGCCATGTTTCTATGGTAATGTTAATTTTTTTAAAAATCTACTCCTTTAAAAACTCACGTTTCCCAAGTCAAACAGTGCCAATGTGATAGCTCAGGATTTTCTGGGTCTAAAGTTTCCAGTTGCACGAGCAAGAGTAAGCTGCTTTGGAACAGTGACAGGAGCTAAGGAAACTGTTTGGAAAAGATCTTTGGCCTCTCTTGGTGTGGCCACATGTGTCCCATTTTGATCATTCAGAACCCAACCAGGGGCCTGGCAGAACTATAGCACTAAAGAGAAGACCCCTGTTTCCTTTGTCCCCAGTTCCCTTCACAGGAGGATGAGTACTCTCCTTCTAGACCTGAGAGCCAGCACAGGATAAACAGAGTTCTCCCCCTGCCCAGGTGAGACCACTGGCCATTTCCAATCGGCCCCCCACACGCTGAGTACATCTTACAGCCACTACGTCACCACGCCAGCTGCAGGCCTATTCACTGCCAGGATGCCATGTGTCTGAAGAAAGCTGAGTGCCAGACATTCATCCATATGTACAACAAAAGCCCCACCCGGACACACCTCCAGGGGCCACAGACACTGAAAGCACCAGCCGAGAGAGTTCAATGCTTTGTCGCCAAGCATGATTGCCAGTTCAGATCCCATCCCCGACAAACTGAGTTTCTCCTCATTATTTACTCTCCTCTTTCTTCTTCGAGACATTGTGATTCCCTCTCAGGATTTGTGCCCTTTCATTTCTAGACCTTGGTAACTCCTGAACTGCAGTTTCATGTGGTTTTGTGATTGTTCACCCAGCATGGGGAAAGGATTCAGGCCATAAATGCTCAATGAATCCTGTGTGAGGACGCATGGACGGGGAACACATTTTCTCCTTCATTTGCAGTCAGCGAGCACTCTGCAAGCTCTCTCTTTTTCTCTCTCTCTTTCTCTCTCTCTTTCTCTCTCTCTCTCTCTCTCTCTCTCTCTCTCTCTCTCTCTCTCTCTCTCCCTCTCTCTCTCTCCCTCTCTCTCTCTCTCTCCCCCTCTCTCTGTCTCTCTCTGTCTCTTCCACAAGATGCAACAGCAGCCAGGCTGTCGGAGAAACAGTGTTTTCCAGTCATTTTAGCATAAGAAAGACTATTTTCCAGGCCAGCGGCTCCCACCCTCCATCAATTATTTGAGTTTCCCTGACCTTGGCCTCTTCCCCTGTGTGAGGTCAACCTGATGCTCCTCTTATCCCAGCCCAGTCACCTTGGAGGTGGGGAAATGGGTTTACCTTGTGGTTTTTGCCGTGCCGGTACACCATCCAGTCTTCACCATTCGTGCTGACTTCCAGCTTATAGGTTTTGACATAATAGCCATTCTGCGTTTCCCTGGAAATGGCTCCCTGTGTTGCAATGGCCGTGAGCATGGTCAGAAAGCGTAGGTCCACCTGAGGAAGGGAGGCAGAGAAGTAAGGGGGCCATGACTCCCGACACAGGGCAGCAGCTTGCTGTTTCTTCAAAGGGCACATTTGCAATACTTAGTTCGCAACCCCTGCCTGTGATTCACTCACATGGACTGGTGACAAAGGACCAGTCTGCAACTCTTCTGGACAGTTAAACTAAACTTATTTGGCACTAAATTGGACACCTTTAAAATTGTAACTTGATTATTATTATTTTTTCTCTTTTTCACAAATCTGAATGGACAGTATTAAGTTTACCTTCCAGGAATCATTGAACATCCAGAAGTGTGACCCCTTCTTACTAAACAATAGACTGCCTTGGATAGCAAAAGCAGAAGCTCTTTTAGAGGAACAATGGCTAAATCCAATCCACTCCACTCCAATCCAGTCCAATTCAATTCAATTCACTTATGATGCCCTAGTTGCAAAAGTCTCAGCTCAGGGCTGTCTCCCTCCCCTCAGTCCCTTACTCCATTGTGTATTTAGTCGCTCAGGTCACTATGGGGTCAAAGGGCATGCAGAGTCTGCCCAAGCAATTAGGCTTATGTACCAAGTCCTGACCTTTGGCTCCATGAGGAGGATGGCCAACATTTTGAGGCACCTCCCTTCCCACAACACCAAGCCCCTTTGGGAAGTGCTGGATATTGCTACTTTGCCAGCCACAGTGTTTCTTAATGGCAACCTCCGTGTCATCAACATTTAGCTAGCACACACTAGTAAAATTTGATGCAGCAAAGATTTATGGGCTACTTAATATGTGCTCAGCAGTATTATGCATTCAAAAGAAGTACCCGGTGCTGTATATGTGCATGTTAAACAGATGGATAGCAATAAGAGAAAGTATGTGATTAAGATCCCAGAATAAGGGTAAAATCAATGGAATGCCTATCATCATGGAGAATTTTCTGGAAGCTTTGCAGGATGAGAAGGATTTTTGAAGAAGCAGTGATAAATAGCCTTAGGGTTATACCGTGAGAATCTCTGTGGACTCCATGGAAGTTTCTAAGTGGTCTTTCTTCCTTTCCCATTGTGTGCTCTGCAATGTCCTCCTCAGAACAGAGGTCACCGTGTCGCATCAGAGCTAGGACAGGCTTGTCAGTGGGTCACAAGGCTGTCTGCCATGTGTCATAAAAGTCATTGCTTGAGCATAGAACTAGAAGCTAGCTCTTCCCTGGGGACGAGAACTAGACCAGTCTGTCATGCAAGGGAGGATTACTCAATATGAGCTGCAAGTTTTATTCAGAAAGAAGCAAACAATAGTGTGAAAAGATGCTGCAGAGTTTCTGGGCAACTAGAGTTTCATTCCTGGTAGTGACATTTTCCCATGTGTTCTTCTGATAGCTATGTGCAAAACCTTCCTGGCAGCATTCCCTCCAAATACAGAGATCATGAAAAGGTGCCATGCTCAGCTAGCAACACAGGAAGATGCGCTTAGGAAAACGATGTCCCCCTTTCTCCCCCCAATTGAGTCTCTGATGCCTCCCTGTGCCAGGAATGAGGAACATCTGGATCTGTTCATAGAATGTTCCTTGGATATTTATAATGATAGGGCAAACAGCACCTTGGCCAAACAACTTCTCCAAGGCCTTCACAAGGACAGGCACGTGTCCGTCTCACTTGTCATTTCATCCCAGACTTACCACAGTGTCTTGCACAGCCTATTGCCTGGCACATGTATTTGTTTGAATGAATGGATGAATGGTGGTCTCAAGTATGCTGTGTTTATAGTCTTTGTATCTTTTGTTCACTCCAGCAGAGGAGCTGCCCACCTTGCCCACCAGTACATACACAACAACTGCATACCCTCTGGTATCTGAGTAAGTACCTGGAGATATTCCTTGCTGGAATCCAAGTTGGGTGTCCAGCCATTGTCATCACCATGGAGCCGGCTCTGCTGAGGTCTCCACCTCCCATCAGAGTAGGTAGATGAGGCACTGATCTGTTCATTAGCAATCCTGCCAGACTCCATTCCCAGGGGGACATTGCACTGAAAGTCTGAGGAATGGAGATAGTCAAGGGCAGAGTTAGGTATTTCAACCTGAAAACACGGCTCCCTTCGAGGGACAAGTCCTCGTAGGGACTCTTTCATCTTAAAGACCTCATTATACACTCACATTTTTAAAACTATGCCAAGTCATGGAGCTTGACAACCCCTCTGGGTCTGAAAGAAACTAAATTGGACCTAAAAGAAATCAGGCGGTGGATAAATAAGAATCATCATACAAATTAAAAATACAATCTAAAGCACAAGAACTCTTGGTGCTGCAGGCTATGGGTGCTTGCAGATGCAACATTATTGAAATACAGGTACATGTGTGATAGACTCGTGGCAATTTGGGTGGGCTGACGCATCGTGGGAAGCCTGCTTTATTAATAAACACCCAGAAGGCACTTTTGCTTCTTTCTTTTTTGTTTTCACTCTAGTGTCTCATGAGTTCTGGCACAGAAGACAGACATTACAAAGCAATAAATACCTGTCTTTGGGAGACCTCTCTATGAGTACATGCATGTCACCCGACATTCCCCTGTGCCACCTGTCTAGGGACATGGCCCCAGAAGTCACTTACTCTGACCTTGTGCTGTCAGTATAATTACTGTCTTTCCAATGGATACCACAGACACTGGTCAATATTTGTGTGTGCATGTGACTGACAAGGACCGGCAATCTTTTCAGGTATCAAACATATTCTTTGGCTCTCTGACTGTACTTGCCATTTGCAGAACTTGGTGTAATTTGCAATACTATTTTCTTGTCACTCAATATTCACGAGATCTTTGAAGAAAAAAACAAAAGCAAGACCCAGAACAAAACCCATCAGCTTTCCAGCCGGCCAGGCTGCCACATCTGTAAGGTAAGCATGTGGTACACTGTCTACAACCCTGGCAGGATTTCCCGAGCTCTAATCATCTTTAAAGTGTTTCTTTCATCCTTAAAGTTATCGTTCGGGTTTCTAAGTGGAAATGGCAGCATATTTGAAGCACATGTCCAAAAGAAGTTGATTTAAAGAGGGAGCACGGGGCAAGAGACTGATGGCCTAGTTGGCAAGTTTTACAACTGCTGGGGTCACAGCTACACTTACAATGCTTTGCATAGTGCCGGGCACATAGCTGAAGCTCAAAAAGCTGTGTTTATGTGACGTATGCAGTGAAAGTCCAAGCAGTGTAGCAGCCTAGCGAGAGAAACCACTCAGGGCCAGAGACATTTAATGTCAACATATATACTCAGATATAGAGTTAAAAGTGCTCTGTTTTCTGACAATGGCCACTGAGGTTTGGAAAGGGAGACAAACGGTCCCAGACTCAAAAAATACTAGCAAAGGAGGGGTCTCTATATAGATATCCTAACTAACCTTCCTCTTATTCACAGATGACAAAATTGAGGCTTTTATTCACAGATGAGAAACTGAGAATGAGAAAACTCATTCTCTTGAGATGGTCCGGCAGCTTACCCTGGGCATCACTCATTCTTGGTACACATACTTTTGTTTGCTTTAAAGCAGTGAGCAGCCAGATCAGCATTTGTTCTATTTTCAGTCATCTCTGCCTAGCGAAAAGCTACAGCTACCATTCCCTAATTCAGATCCCATTCCAAACTCTGTAGAATTCCCATTTCCTTCTCTTGCAAAGGTCAGCCTGTCTTCCCTGCATACCCTCACAGCTCTGACGGAAGGGCAGGACAGAGGTCCCCAACCACCAACTCACTCTCTATGGGCTCTTGGTGAACCAGGTAGTAACGTGCAGAGAAGCCGTCCTTGGCCACAGCCATGTCTGTATGAAAGGTCAGAGAGAGGATCCCAGTGGACGAACGGAGTTCAGAGGGCGTCTTGGTCCCACAGTACTTGCCAATCAGGGGGCCAACTGAGGTGCAAGACAAAGAGAGGTCAGCAGATATGGAAATGTCCAACTCCATTTTCAATATATTCTCCCTTCCCACAATTGCAAGTCATTCTCTAGACCATCACTTTCTATGCCCCGGCATAAAAGAACAACCAAAGATATGTTTTAAGAACAATATTTTTCCTGCACTTTAAACATACTTTCCCTGACCTTGTCTCATTCTGTTTTCATAGCACTGAGAGATGGGCTGGAAAGGTATCATTATAATGCCTGTTCTACAGAAGAATGAATTGAGGTTTGGAGAGGTCACATGACTTTTTGTTGTTCATACAGCTAGGAAATAACAGAGCTGGGTCTCAAACCCATGTGTTATGACTAAATCTTATGCTTTTCTCAGGAAATGAAACTGCTTAGCCATCGAGTCTCGCATACAGCGCAAACTACTTAAAATGGCTACCGCAGTGAGAGATTGGTGTCCTCGATACTGACTAGACTCAAGCCTTATGTTGGTCTCCCCCTGAGAAATACAGCTTCCTGGGTCTTCTTGGCCTTGGGTGACGCACATTTTTGACATCTATGACTATATTAATAAGGATGAAATTGTAGTCATTCTTATGATGACGACAACAGCTTATTTATACAGATAAGACAGATAGGTTAAGTAACTTGCCCAAGGCTGCAGAGCTGCTAACAGCAGAGCCAGAATTCAAAACTCATCCAACTGGCTCTATCCCAATGTGGGCACAGAAGGCGGTCACTGAGTTACTTTTATGGAAATCCCAACAATTTAGAGCAGAAAAGAATATTACCTATAGGTTTTCTCATCTTCATCTAAACATCTACTCAGTCTCCTCCTATCTTTCTCCAAAAAAATTATTTCCAAGAAAGGAAACTGCCTTTCTGCAATGTCTCTGAAATCATCCTTGGTGAAGGATAAGAAGAGTCATCATGGGTCACATACAAACCCTAAGGAGCTTTGAAGTCTTAGTTCTCTCTCTCTCTCTCTCTCTCTCTCTCTCTCTCTCTCTCTCTCTCTCTCTCTATTGTTACTAAAGCAATTAACAGGCAGAGGTGGAGCTACTGAGAAGTGCCTTGTGAGAGTGACATCACTCACCATGGGGAATGCCATCCCAGATGTCCAGCCAATCATATTTGCAGTCTCCCTCTCCCACCTGCAAGGGGTCGTGCTCCAGGTCAAAGATCAGAAACTGCAGGATGATCTCCATCTTGGGTTTGGCCAGGATGGTAAAGGTGCAGTCTAAGTTGTGTGGGTACTTCTCAGGGAACCCAGGGGATTCAATGGTCCCGTTGGGGCTTGTAAAGTTCTTTGAACAGTCTTCGGAGCCTGTATGTAAACGAGAACTGTAGCATTAAAAGAGTAGAGAGGAATATGCCTTCCTTAGCTGCTTCTGTCATATGGGTTATTTAAATGTTTGGGCCCAAATCCCCCTACTCATGAGGTATTTGTTTCTGCTGGAGTGGCCCTTGAAGCAACGTACACTTTACATTCACGTTTCAAGCCCTTAAGTCAGACCCTTTAAGAGAGAAATTAGAGCTTACGTTACATATTAGAGTAAAAACAGCAACGAAGAATTAGGGAGGGGGTAGAAAGGAGGGAGGGAGGGAGGGAGAGAGGGAGAGAGAGAGAGAGAGAGAGAGAGAGAGAGAGAGAGAGAGAGAGAGAGATTCTCTTGAAATGAGGAACAGAGTCTTCTTTCTCAATTACTCAGCTGCTTGCTCCAGAAATGTAAGTTATTTCAATCCTTAAGGAAGGCTTGCCGATTGCCAGCAGGGCAAACAATGTTGCCCCTTATTTATTGCTGACCTCAACACAGCCCCTATTGTACCAGAGCCAACTAAGTGCCCCCTTCTCCCTCCAAGATCCAAGGTGCCTCAGGGGAGGGGTAAAGGGGAGCTTGGGTCTCATTCATGTCATGACTATATTAAAACGAGCTGCTCTGTAGTGGCCAGACAATTAACAATCGACGTTTGTAGCCGGTGGATCACAGCAGGGCGTTGGGCATGTTAAAGGCCGCTCCAGCAGCAAGTTTGGAAAAAGGCGGCAGTGTATTGACATTTGGAAGGCTTCTGGCTCCTTTCTATTGGGGATGGCCTTGTTTCTCCCCGAAGCTCTTGTGTCTGTCTTCTTGGGACTCACGGAGGTGTCCTTATTAAATGCAGTGCACAGTCATATCCTGGTGCTTGGAGGGCTGGGGGAGCTGTAAAAGGATTACAGCCACCATATCTCCTAATGCCTCTAGATGGAGTTATATTAAAAGGGCCTTCATGTGCTTTATCCGAGCCACCATTTGCCAGGGGAGGCCAAGGGATGGTCCCAGGACCCTGTGGACCAGACCATGGGCCCACGACAATGCACAGAGCGGGCAGTGACTTGAGTTATTGTGATGCATGTATATGTTGGACAATTACAATTGATTACACAATGTTCCGATTTTAAAATTAAAAAAGGTAGCAGGATTTATGAGGAGGATAATAGGCACTCTAAACATGAAGAAAAAAACACGGAAATACTCAATAAACCAGGTGTTTACTGGCAGGAAGTGTCCTCTGGGGATCCCACTGAAATATAACTATGTAATGTCAATACACTGATCTTAGCCTGCAGCGATGTCTTTATCCCAGGCTCCTGCAGAGACCCCTCCATGAGTCTCTTTATTGATGATTGCTTTCTGGAAAGCGGCAAATGTCTGACTTGGAAAAGGTGCCATGCAAATTAGCAAGGGAGACAGACTGCAACTTTCTTCGGCGTCAGGCAGGAAATTCCAATATCCCTACCTACCCATCCATCACCTTCAGCCGTCTACCCAGCACTGTGCTTTGTGGTAAAGTGAGGACCCCGGACACCGGGGGTGAGAGCTAACCTTTACAGGATTCATTGGAGGCTCTGTAAGTGTCACATCTCAGCAGCCCTCTACTCCATCATTCAGGGGCAAGGCAGCCCAGTGGGCAGCCCAGCCTGGAAGGATGAGGTAGACAGTCCTCCCCCAGTTTGTTAACCATAGAGTCCCCAGCTTTGTGTATCATCAAGCCTCTAGCTCCCAAGGGCCTCCTCAATGATCGGGGATGAGGCAGTTTGACAAAGCCAAGCCAGCTGGCAGGTCTTGGGGGGCCGAAAGGAATATTAAAAAGGTTAGAGATTAGGGCTGCTGTGCAGCCTTCTTCATGAGGGCCACTTAGCCAAAGGAAATTAACTCTCTGTTCACAACTTGCTTGCAGAGCTAGAAAAGGCATCCTGATATTCTCTCCTAGAGTTTGCTCTATGGTCTTTCCCTTCCAAGGCAAGGGGAATCTCCACCCCCCTGGGAGTGGGAAATTTGTGGTAGAATCTTTCTTTGGTCCCTCTATCCAGGGAGGATAGGGGTTTCCACAATGGACATCTTGTAAGCCCAAGAGAGGCCTGGAGAATGTGAGATTCAAAAGTATCCACACTTTCTAGGGTTCTGAGTCCTTGTATTTGACTGGACAGAATTTTTCAATCTGACATCCTTAGGTAAAAAAATTTTTAAAGTGTGTATCTGTCTCTGACATATGGCTATACATGGGTATATCCTCTGGCTTATTTTGAATGAGATAGACAAACAGTATTATCCTTTTTACACAGAAAAATCAAACTTGTTCATTACAATCATGAATTCACCTGGAATCACACCATCTCACTGTTTGGACTGTGGTCAAAATGTCAGAAAACAGGCAGCTGAATATCAAATGTGGAGAAGAGATCCTTGAGACAAAAGTTGAATCTTGTAGATATCTACCTAATCAAAAGATCCTTTCTGTGATGTATTAAAGGGATTAAAGGTTAAAAAATAGTTCAGTCAACAAATACTCAAGTTCACTCATTGCTAAGATGGTCCATAGAAGCTGGGGGATTTCGGCTGCAGTGAATGATTTCATACCAAAGAACTCTGGTATGAAAAATGCCCACTCCAGGTTTTTCCACTGTAAATTTTACAGTAACTCTGCATACAAGAAGAAGAAGAATCTGTATGCATAAAGCTATTTAAAACATGGTGGATTTATCCACAGCTGAGCTTGGCCTGACCACAAAAGGTGAATGCAGTTCTTCAACTCAGGGAGTTGGGGAGGGGGCATGCCAGGTTTCCTCTATCTGTGAATAACCCCAAAGATTTCAGTTTCCAAAATGTCACTGAGCCCCAGGAAGAAAACTTCATCTCAGACTTTGGTCCAAGGAGCATTAGACAACAAACACAAAACCCCACATTTTCCAGTGATTCGGTCTCCAATGTCACATTTTAAGTGATTTAAAAACTTCTTTCTCCATTCTGCTCATGATTTGGTGATCTGAGATCCTTTAAATTTGCAAGTTGTTTTGGTTTTGGTTTACCTGTTTATATGAGGACAGTCTGGTAATATATAGGCTCTTTTAAAAACGACTTCATTCAGGGCAGACATGAATTTTCCACTCCAGCCACATGTCCCTGTCTGTCCCCCGAGGGATGGGCTTATGTCTGTCACTTTAATTCTCCAGCAGAGTCTTGCCAGGGCATTGTGGTATCAAAGATTCCCAGAGTCCTCTGTATGGTTATTTGTGTATCTGTGTTTACAGTTCCCCCTTCTTTCTCTTTATGAATCTGACCAGCAAACATAGCTGTGTTTGTTTGGATTTCTTCAGCATGTTCATGCATTTCTTTCATGTTCTGTGGATGACATAAAGTTGGTATATTTTCTTTCAAGACTCCAACAGTGGGTGCAGGGCATGGTACCTGGCAGAATGTTCATCTTCCTAAACTTCTCAGTGTGAAACTTGCACCCCCACACATGAATGTGTTTTATCTAGGGTTGACTTTCATGCCGAGTTGCTCTTTCAAGTGGGCATGACAGCAGGTGAGAGTGGTCCCCGAGAAAACCCCTGGGCTCTCATCTTCTTTCTTCCATTCCCCAGAATCATGGCTGCTGTAGACAGAGATAACTCCCCCCTGCAGTAATCTCCTTGTTCCTTGTCTAGGCCATCCCAGTCCTTAAAGTAGGCTGCCCCTTTTCTCCATGTTCAAGCCACCACCCTTGGCTGGCACTATGATTCCCAGGAAGGCCAGATTGGCTGCTTCATTAGAAATCCTACTTCAGTCTGTCCTCAAAACAGCACTGCAGGGTTGATACGTAATATCCTCGTGTGTGTTTTATCTTTTAACATCGTCCCTTCAAATTTTCATTATGGATAGAGTTAACATTCACTTTTTCTGTGGCTTCTGGAGAACATGGCATCGTCCTTTACGAAATACTAAGTCAGGAGGCAGGAAACAGAGATGAGCTGAAACGGTTCTGCTCGCCTTGTTCTGACTTCCCTTGGCCAGCTCCCTGGAAGATCTTGCTAGGACCCTTTTTCCTGTCACGGTCAGCACAATGAAGCTGAGTGACAGCTTTAGCACTGGGGACCTTGCTATCTAACAGACTTCCCAGATTCTGTTTGCTAAGCCACTCGATGGAGCCCTCATTTTCATAACCATAGCATGTCCGTCATACCTGTACTTCACGCTTACTCATTCTGCTTCATATCATAGTTTTCCTCTCAATTTACGTATCTATGTACTTTATTCACCCAACAACATCTACTGTGCGTCTATTACACACCTGTCTCCCCCACTAGAAGAGGAAGAACACCCTGTTCCATTCCTTTCTCTCTCTTCTCTCCCCACTGTCCCCAGCAGAAAACGGTATAAGGAGAGTTCCACCAGTGCTGAAGGCACTGACCGATCTGAGTCTTGCGTAGGACTCAAGGGGATGTGGATCAAGCTATTCGGGAGCCTCACACCAGCCCTGAGCCACTGGATACAGATGGTCAGTGTCTGTGACCTCATGCAATCAGGAGCATGATAACACAAGACAGATGGACCTTTTTGGGACGTGTGCCCTGGGACAGTCCGGGCTCCTACTCTGGCTTGACACAGTTCCTTCAGCCCCACCCCTTCACTGGACTCTACGTTCTTGTTCCTAGGCAGACAAATCCGACAAATATTTAGACAGAGTGGATATAAAAAGTGCTTTCAGCAGCTACCACTTCCTTTCAAGAACTGTTTAGTGAAAAAGAAAATATATATGAATAGTTCCCCTCACACTGAACTCAACAGGCGCCGGACTTGGGCCTCTCGATGACAAGGCTGACAGCCTCCCCTTTCACCAGACTCTGTCCGCAAGTTGCAAAACTTAGGCTGCTGGAGAGGGGAGCACACTCATTAGATGGGGCGGGAGCCTGCTAGGTGGCAGAGCAGGCCCAGAGAGGGGAGCGTTGGAGGCTAAGCTTCACTTAGTCTCAAGATAATGAGCGCACATATAGGAGGGAAGGGCATGAGGCTGGGAGTGCTTAAGTGTAGATGCTGAACCGGTGTCTTGTGAATGAAAGTTGGCTCAAATCAGCTATGGAAATAAGCACTGGCCCATATTCTCAGGGCCTAAAGTAATCCAAGGGGGACCTGATGAAAAGAAAGTGGTCAACTTGATGTGCAGCATTCTCTGGCTCCTTTTCTGCTATCTTTTTTATCGCTTTTCAGAGCAACTGTTTCATTGGCATTTAGGAAGTGGGGGTTTCATGGGTAGAAGTTGTAAAATAGATCAGCCAGGGGAATTTCTAGGAGCCATATTTGAATGTAAAAGCTACTGCATGATCCCTTCAGGAAGGGGACAGGACATAGTGAGATCTTTAGAGACTACAATTACTGAAAAGATTATGTCCTTCTGCTCCAGGTAATTCCAAATAAAGGCAACATTACACCCTGAAGTAATTAGGAGGAAGTTCAACCAAGTTTTGCTTTTTTCCATAAAGATCATTGTGCTGTTTAAACACACACAAAATCAAATTCTTTCCAAAAGTGTTTTGCTATTTAATTGGTGCCACTACTCTTTCAATGTCACAAACAATTCTTGTCTGCCCACCAGGTAGCACCCAGCACTAATCATGCAATTTGGCTTCTCAGGTTAGGTGATAACCTAAACTGGATTTTCATCTGGGGCTGTCTCTAGGTTCACCTTGAACCTTTCTTCTCTCCACCAGCTTGCTCAGGCTGGATAAAACTGTAACCCCTTACCACCTGTGTCAACCGACTGGGCTCCGTCTATGAGGCACATAACTATGACACACTCCCTTACACAGTACCCTATGGCCAGACACAGATGACGGTGTCCCATCTTCTCTAAGACGCCCAGCTCCCAGCTTTCCACCCATGACCACACTGACCTGTCTTGAAGATCTCATAGCGCAGGGAGAAGCCTGCCCCCTGCCGGGCATAGTCAGAGGTGAATTTGATGTAGAGCACGGAGCCCGAGGAGATGATGGTGGGGGGAGCAATGTTCCCACAGTGCTTTCCCAGGAGGTCTGCGGACTCACTGTCCCCATCCCGAATCTCAATGAAGTCATACCTAGGTGAGGATGGCGGAAAGGGACACATAGGAGACAACATCACTTTAAGGAGAAGAAAAGGACCAGCATCTCACTCCAGTTCATGGGCTCTCCATTCATTTCGAGACACTCAGGTGTTTCAGATTGATATAATACCAAGGTCACTTATGTTTGCTTGTAGACTGTCAAACACAGATATAGGAAGCTACGTTGCTTTATGAAAGCCCCAGAGAGAATGAGCACCTCCGCCGAGGGCTAGATTTTAAGGCCTTATCTCTTTGCCCACCTAAGAGCAGTAACATCATTCGAACAAGTATCTCCAAAAAACATGTTTTGCTTCCTTCCGTAGCACCATTTTTATTTCCATTATGATCTCTCTGAATCTTAGTCGTTTCTTCTTAGCTGTGTGTCACTGCAAGTTACTTAACCCCTTTGAGCACCCACTTCTTCATCTGTAAGAGGAGGATAAAAATATCCACTTCAAGGGGTTGGGATGGAGATCGAATGAACAAAAAACATATGTAAGGTGCTAGGCACCGAGCCAGGCACGGAGGATGTTTCAGAGATATTTTTATTTTCCTGCCTCCTCCCCCACATTTCAGTTTTCTCCTGGGTTGTCCCCTCTTCTCTTCTCTTTAAATGTTAATGACAACGAGTCCTCAAACAGGGGCCACCCCCCTCCCTGAGACAACTCTGCTGAATTCACATCGGCGTGTGTTGTCAACAACACATTTTAGAAAGGAATCGGCATCATGTTAGATAACGCAATGAAAACCTTTCTCCCAAAGCAGGGGTGAATCCCCGGGGACTCGCCTCTGTGAACACAGAGCTCCTAGCCTCAGCAAGAGGCAGAGCAGGCCCCCTTCCTTAGGCGGCTAAGGTCTGAGCTCATTCCAAACATAATCAAACTGGCCTTGGTCGGGGAAAGACACCTCCAAGGCATGGTGGACTAGCTTCACGGATGGTGCAAACATACTATGCCATTTCATCTGTATCGACACACACTTTCATCCTTGGTATGTGCTCTGGCAACTTCACTGTGCTCCTTTGGGCTGTTGCTCTGGGATCCCAGGGAACACTCCTATCACAACTGCTGATTATTTACTGAAAACCAGCTCTCTCCCCCTCTCTCCGTGTTTATTTATTTTGCATCAACCTGTTAAAACAACAACGAAGAAAACTCTTTCTTTTGGGTAAAAAGAGGGAAGGCGACCCTCCCTGGGACGTGCCTGCTGGCTCCTGCCACACACACAGGGCCAGTGGGAGCTGGCTACCTGCAGAAGTGGCTTGTTTGAGCCGGCGTGGCCTGAGGCCTCCCTTCAGCCCCCAGGAGCTGTATTTCAGATTGCTCAGCCACTTCCAAATAAAGAGGACTGTGAAGGAAGTATAAGGAGTGGACCAGGATTCGTTTATTCTTTTACCCCCGAGAGCTGAAAGCCTACAGTCAAATGAATCACAGAAGCTGGTTAAGTCTGGAGAAGATGAGATGGCAGGGTTTCCCCCAGGAGCTCTGTAGAGATGGCCACAGATTGAGAAAGGCAATGCGGGTGGGGGAATCTGTTTTAGGTCTGTGATGATTTCAGTGTGGGAGATGGTGCTGACTTTGAAAACATGCTTCCTCACTTCCAACACAAAAGTGAAGACACTGAGTTGGTTCTCAAAGGAAATTCCCCAAACCTTCTGGAAATTCCCTCCTTACTATTTCCACAACGACGTATAAGCACTGCTGGACAGTCACTCCCAGCTGAGTAATGGTGATGTCTGAGCAGTCTGCACAATGTTGAGAAGCCACGTGGATTCCTTAAACAGACATTACCTGGTTCACCAGGAGGAGAATGCATGGGCCTGTAAGAAAGAGTCCCCTTCCCTCCCATCGAGGAAGTAGACAAAACTGAGTTCCAGCCTCATTAGCTGTGTGCCCTCAGGCAAGTTATTTAACCTTTCTGAGCCTCAGAAATGGGGAAAAGAAGAGTAAAATAGGGATATTTGAAGCTTTCTCTATGGGTTGTTGTGAGATGTAAATGACCAACATAATCTATATTGGTTACCCCACAGGCAGTCAGTGTGTGCTTAATAAATGTTAATTGTGGCCTGTTGTAGCCTCATACCCATTTCAGAGGTGAAGATCCTGAGCCTTGAGCAGAAGAGACTTTCCCTGAGAGAAAGAGTGAGTAAGGAGAGGTGTAGTATAAGCCAGAATGTGTATCTGGTCAAACATTTTGAAAGGCACTTTGGCACAAATCTGACAAAAGTTAACATGCACATACCCTTTAATCCAGCAATCCCACTGCTAGGAATTTTTCCTAAGAAAACAATCAGATCTGTACAAAGATACATATGCAGCTTTGTGCGTATCCATATAAAAAGAAGCATATGGAAAGCAAAAAGATGCTTTGTTTGTAAACAGCATTATGTCTAAATATCCAAAAACAGAGGGTGGGTGAATCCATTTTGGTATATAGATGAAATGGAATGCTCCGCTGCTATGGTAAGCAGTGTTGTAGCTCTAGGTTTTTTGTTTTTACAGAAAAAATGACCATGATATATTGTTAGGTTGAAAAAAAGTAGACATTTTTAAAAGTATGTTTTAAAACATACGTGTGTGTGTGTGTGTGTGTGTGTGTGTGTTATCCTTGCATACACATAGAGAAAAAAGTCTGAAAGACTATATACTACAATATTAACAGTGGTGACATCTATGGGTGGTGGGATACTTGGTAAATTTTACTTTCTTTGTTCTCTTCTGTATCTGAGTTGTTCACAATAAGCCTACGTGTTTCTAATAAGCCACAAATATATAAAATAAAACTTCTTCCATGAAGACATTTTTTCAAAGTAGAAGAGCTCAGGAAGAAAAACCCGCTTTCATAATTTAGCAGACGAAAAAGCAAGTATCACCATCCTCACCATTACCTCACAGATGCGCAGTAAGGACTAAACACAAGACAGCTTGTGGGAGCACATAACAATACCGCCAGGGACATAGCTCTAAATACCTAAAAAGATTTTCTTTTTTTTTTTTTTAAGACCACCAGATAGCTCCAGTCTTAGTGATGTCAATTTCTCTAGGAAGGACAAGGAGAAGCCTTGACACCCCACTGGCTTGTTCATCAGAAGTGGGAGGGATTTATCCGGTTGCCTAATCATCCATGTAGTAATTTTGGAGATTAACATGATCCGTGCTGCAGTGGGGCTACCCAGCAAATGCCACAGCTACTGGCTTGCCTCAATGGCTATACCACCCCAAATCCTTTTTAGTAATGCAGTTACAAATACATCGTTACACATCTACATACACACAGCGCGAAGGGATGCATTTTTGAGAAAAAACTTTTCATGTAAATCAATGGTATTATGAATTTTCTCTCTGAGCTAACTTGTTAGCTAAAGGGTCCCTCTGGTGAATCCTTCTGTGAAACAAATAATCA
Organism: Rhinolophus hipposideros; assembly: GCF_964194185.1. Classification (NCBI taxonomy): domain Eukaryota; kingdom Metazoa; phylum Chordata; class Mammalia; order Chiroptera; family Rhinolophidae; genus Rhinolophus; species Rhinolophus hipposideros. Next base: position 2,738 of record NW_027669197.1, on the reverse strand, counting down.
GTCCTTACTTGAACTTCTTAGAAAAGCTGGTTTTTCCTCTCAGGTTTGTTTGAGGGGAAAGCTATGAGAGAGTTCCAATCTGGTGGCTAAAATCTCCCCTCCCTCCAGGATGCCGGTTGTGCCCTGTGGACAAGCCCCAGTTAACCAGCAGGTCTCTGGCTCGCCTTTTGTATACAGGGCACACACCAAATGACATGTTGACTTCACACAGAATGTCTCATTTACCTCCCGTGTGACTGACTCATTTGGGGAAATTTTTTATTATTAGGGATTTGCCACAGCTGGAGTAAATCGCCTCAGAAATTTCAGTGTTGTCAGATTCATTTGTGGAAGCTCTCAGAAGCTTCGAAAGTTTGTGGCTTTGGAATAAATATGGCTTTGCTGCTAGCATCTAATAACCAGCGTTCACTTGGTGGAGGAATCTGGGGTACAAACTCAGGGCTCACCCCCACAACAGTCCAGTAGGATAGCCTGAAAAGCTGCTCCTCTTAGAACACATTATTCATTTTCCGGAAGGAAACATAAACCAGACATATTAACTATTATGTTTGCATTTCATTATTCATAATCCCCCCCAAATGAGAAAATTCCTTTCAAAGCTTTACCACTACCTTTTAGTATTTTATTTATTTATTTACTTTCCTAAGCTGAAATAGCCATCTCTACTCCCAGTTCTTTTTTTTTTCCTCTCTAAAATGCTTCCCTGAGTGCCGTTTTACTTTTCTCCTCACAGATTCTGACATCTGTGGGTTGAGTATTTGTCTACAGAATGCTTTCTATACTTTCCTGCTCTACTTCAAAGTCTTAATTTCTCTCCCCAAACCCACATTTGGGGCGTGGGAATCTTAACAGTGGAATTAATTTTAAGAGTCCACGGGAGAGATATGAAAAAGCAACAGTCTCATCTCTTCCTCTCATCCCTAGGCAAACATGAAAAGAGGCTTTCTCGTTTCCATAACTCTATCCATGCTTGACACTTCCCGGCAGGCCACCAAAGGCTGGCTTAGCCAATGGAGCCTGTGCTGGAATAGTCACCATACTGAGACCCCTCTCGCAGGGCAGGATAATGTCTAGCCCTTTCCAGAATCTACCTCTGTGGATGTCCCTAAAAATGGCTTGTGAGGGAATTTCTATATCACAGGTGAGTGCTTGGGTGCTCTGAGGGAGAATGCGGTACCCATCCTATGTGATTTAGATCTATACATCAGAGTATCTGTACCCACTCAAGTCCTGAACCCATAACCTCTGCCAACTAGGCAATGCCTCCTTTCATGCCACTTGTATCACAAAACATTTAAGACATCACAGTTTACACAGGACATGCTCTTTCCAGCCTCTGGGCCTCTCTTCTCTCTGACCACAAATACAGTTAGCTTTTTTTACTGGCTAGTAACTTTGCTCACATTCATCTAAGTGCAAATGTCACCTCCCCAGAAAAACCTGCCCCGACTACCCTATTTCTGATGGCATACTCTTATTCTCTATCTCACCACCCTCTTATTGTCTTTACAGCTATTACCATAATCTGTAAAGGTCTTGTCAATATGCTTGTTTATTTGTTTAGAATCTGTGTCCCATACTAGACAATAAGCACCATGAGGGCAAGGACCTTGTTTGGTACTTGGCACATAGGAGGGCTCACTAACTTTATGTTGAGTGAGAAAATGAATGAGGGACCTGAAGTTGACGTTACATGTTCAGAAGAACATACTCTGTGATTATGTTTTCTGAGGAATTTAATGTTTGGTCCGTTTTATATCCTTTGCCTTTATTCCAACACATTCACTGAGCTACTCTGGTTATATCTGGAAACTAAAATGTTGCCTTGTGACTCAAAAACACGAAGTATAACATTTTGAGTGGAAGAAACATCTCAAATCATGCTGACAGCATTTTCACTATTAGCGGCAAACAAATCAACTATAATTAAAATGCTGTCAAAGTGATTTGAGATTTTTCTCACACTTTCAAAGTCCCATATTTCATGAGTAGATTATCCAGGCCAGAGAATTTATCACCTCCTGGAGTGCCTTTCTTCCAGGAAGCTCAAAGACATCTACAAACGCTGTTTTATTAATCCTTACATTAAAACCCACAGGAAAAATAAAAGAAAAAAACCACTGTCATATACAGATTCCCAATGAAGAAGGTACCCGAGGTGGCCCGAGACACACAGAGGCTGCAGGGTGCAGGGCTGCAAGATGCGGAAGTCCCCGGTCACTTCAGGCCCAAAGCCAGGTCGCCTGCATCTTGGGTTCAGTAGGGAAATCCAGCCTTTATGGAGAAATCAGCTTGTTGTCAAGTGGGGTTTTTTGAAGAAGCAAATTTTGTTTCCTTGAATTTCTCTTTCATTGGTACCACCCATTTAGTAAGAAGCTTCTGTATGAATGGGAAGAGCTCCCATTTACTAAGAATTTACTATAGGCTCGGCCCTCAGTTTAGATATTATTTCATTCAATCCTTATTTAATGCACACCAGGCCCTGTTCTGCTTACCATCCATGTGCACATGCAGAAACTGAGACTCACATATACACCCACAGGTGAGAGGTTAAGTGACCTGCCCAAAGTCACGAGGAAAGGTCGGAGGCAGGCTTTGAACCCAGGCACTCTCACTCCAGGGCACACCTCTGTCCCTTTGCCTCATTGTTGAAAGAAGAGCTGAGAGACTGGGAATGCCAGATTTCCATAGCACAAGAATATGAGAAAGTACCAGGTATAATGAAACTGCTTGGTCTC